>NW_025534394.1:0-210201 GCF_020615455.1 Coregonus clupeaformis | reverse complement strand
TTAGACAGATGCCCTGTGGCAGAAAAACTGACAGTCAAATGTTTCCCAGTTATGCTTGTCTATCCCCTAATCCTGCTTTTTTATTTATTTAAATTAGATAATTATCACGTTAATACAATATAATTATCACGTACAGTGGGGAAAAAAAGTATTTAGTCAGCCACCAATTGTGCAAGGTCTTCCACTTAAAAAGATGAGAGAGGCCTGTAATTTTAATCATAGGTACACGTCAACTATGACAGACAAATTGAGGGGAAAAAATCCAGAAAATCACATTGTAGGATTTTTTATTAATTAATTTGCAAATTATGGTGGAAAATATGTATTTGGTCACCTACAAACAAGCAAGATTTCTGGCTCTCACAGACCTGTAACTTCTTCTTTAAGAGGCTCCTCTGTCCTTCACTCGTTACCTGTATTAATGGCACCTGTTTGAACTTGTTATCGGTATAAAAGACACCTGTCCACAACCTCAAACGGTCACACTCCAAACTCCACTATGGCCAAGACCAAAGAGCTGTCAAAGGACACCAGAAACAAAATTGTAGACCTGCACCAGGCTGGGAGGACTGAATCTGCAATAGGTAAGCAACTTGGTTTGAAGAAATCAACTGTGGGAGCAATTATTAGGAAATGGAAGACATACAAGACCACTGATAATCTCCCTCGATCTGGGGCTCCACGCAAGATCTCACCCCGTGGGGTCAAAATGATCACAAGAATGGTGAGCAAAAATCCCAGAACCACACGGGGGGACCTAGTGAATGACCTGCAGAGAGCTGGGACCAAAGTAACAAAGCCTACCATCAGTAACACACTACGCCGCCAGGGACTCAAATCCTGCAGTGCCAGACGTGTCCCCCTGCTTAAGCCAGTACATGTCCAGGCCCATCTGAAGTTTGCTAGAGTGCATTTGGATGATCCAGAAGAGGATTGGGAGAATGTCATATGGTCAGATGAAACCAAAATATAACTTTTTGGTAAAAACTCAACTTGTCGTGTTTGGAGGACAAAGAATGCTGAGTTCATCATGCTTTGGGGCTGTTTTTCTGCAAAGGGACCAGGTCGACTGATCCGTGTAAAGGAAAGAATGAATGGGGCCATGTATCGTGAGATTTTGAGTGAAAACCTCCTTCCATCAGCAAGGGCATTGAAGATGAAACGTGGCTGGGTCTGTCAGCATGATAATGATCCCAAACACACCGCCCGGGCAACGAAGGAGTGGCTTCGTAAGAAGCATTTCAAGGTCCTGGAGTGGCCTAGCCAGTCTCCAGATCTCAACCCCATAGAAAATCTTTGGAGGGAGTTGAAAGTCTGTGTTGCCCAGTGACAGCCCCAAAACATCACTGCTCTAGAGGAGATCTGCATGGAGGAATGGGCCAAAATACCAGCAACAGTGTGTGAAAACCTTGTGAAGACTTACAGAAAACGTTTGACCTGTGTCATTGCCAACAAAGGGTATACAACAAAGTATTGAGAAACTTTTGTTATTGACCAAATACTTATTTTCCACCATAATTTGCAAATAAATTCATTAAAAATCCTACAATGTGATTATCTGGATTTTTTTCTTCTCATTTTGTCTGTCATAGTTGACGTGTACCTATGATGAAAATTACAGGCCTCTCTCATCTTTTTAAGTGGAGAACTTGCACAAGTGGTGGTTGACTAAATACTTTTTTCCCCCACTGTAAATATGTGATACCCAAGTCAAGTTATTATGTGAAAATGTCACGTTATAGTAACACTGCCCTAGTTTAACACAATGGAAGGTCCCTGGTTGGATTTAGCTTGGAATAGAAGTCAGAAGTTAACCATTTGTCTGATTTTGTTGTTCACACAGGAGAGACACGTGACTATCGTGGATCCTCTGGGGAGCCTCAACAACATCATGATGTTGAAGAGGCAGAGAATAATATCTCCAGATCAGAACACCTCAAGAAACCCGAGCGGAGCAACATGAAATCACACCAGCAGACACACACTGGAGAGAAGCCTTACCACTGCTCAGACTGTGGGATTAGTTTTGCTCATTCAAGTAGTCTGAAAACACACCTGCTGAGACACACAGGTCAGAAGCCTTACCACTGCTCTGACTGTGAGAAGAGCTTTTCAACATCACATCATTTAAAGCTGCACCAGAGAACACACACAGGAGAGAAGTCTTATAGCTGTGATCAATGTGGGAAGAGATTCACTCAGTCAGCAAACATGACTGTCCACAAGAAAATACACACTGGAGAGAAGCCTTACCACTGCTCTGACTGTGGGAAGAGTTTTGCTAGATTAGACAAACTGATATCACACCAGAGAAACCACACTGGGGAGAAGCCGTATGGTTGTGATCGGTGTGAGAAGAGATTTGCTTTCTCAAGTAGCCTGACTTATCATAAGCTAACCCACACTGGAGAGAAACCGTACCACTGCTCAGACTGTGGTAAAAGCTTTAAAACCTCAAGTCACCTGATTGGACACCAGAGAACACACACAGGAGAGAAGCCTCACCACTGCTCCGACTGTGGGAAGAGTTTTGCTAGATTAGACAAACTGATATCACACCAGAGAACCCACACTGGGGAGAAGCCGTATGGTTGTGATTGGTGTGAGAAGAGATTTGCTTTCTCAAATAGCCTGACTTATCATAAGCTAACCCACACTGGAGAGAAACCGTACCACTGCTCTGACTGTGGTAAAAGCTTTACCACCTCAAGTAGACTGAATAAACACCAGAGAACACACACAGGAGAGAAGCCTCACCACTGCTCTGACTGTGGGATGAGTTTTGCTACCTCACACAATCTGGCAGTACACCAAAGAACCCACACTGGATAGAAACCTTACAGCTGTGATCAATGGGACACTCTCATTCAAGTTCTCTGATTAAACCTAAAAAAAATACATGCAGGAGATCCACTGAGTGTGGAATGATCTCCAATACCAGACCTGGGTAGTAGAACACAGAGTGTGGAATGATCTCCATCACCAGACCTGAGTTTTCCCTCCAAAGAGGGAGAGACTAGAAGATGTGACATGTTTGCAACACTGATATTTTGAATCTAACAGTGTCAATTCCATCTCTTGGTTTAAGCCACTGTAACAGTTGTGTTTGAACTTGTTGACTGGCTAAAGAGACGTTCCAGAATGCCTGCCAACTGGCGCTATGGCAACATGTTGCTAAATGAAGCGTGGCCCAGCCTGGTCTGCAGCAGTCAGGTTTACGCTGTTGGCTTTTCAGAGGTAAGCTGTACCCAGAGCAATGGCGGACGCTATATGTTGGTAGAATGCCCAGAATTATTATCGATAATGAAGGAGCAAAATGGCGATTTGAACGTTTAGTCCGGTTTTATTGTACAATCTTTTTCCCTAAAAGTAAATTGAATGTCTTCCTTATTTCATCAAAAGTAGATCCATAAACTCAACACTTCCATCACTTTGCATGGGGGTCGTTGGCAAAGTCGTTTTTTACCAGGAGACTGTAGCGCCCCACAAAATGAACATGAATATGCTGTAGGAAGTAGCAAGTTAATTTTTTTCCACTTTCCCAAAAAAGTCTGATAAAAACGTATAGCTGAACACAATAGAAAATCTTTGGAGGGAGCTGAAAGTCCGTATTGCCCAGCGACAGCCCCGAAACTTGAAGGATCTGGAGAAGGTCTGTATGGAGGAGTGGGCCAGAATCCCTGCTGCAGTGTGTGCAAACCTGGTCAAGACCTACAGGAAACGTATGATCTCTGTAATTGCAAACAAAGGTTTCTGTACCAAATATTAAGTTCTGCTTTTCTGATGTATCAAATACTTATGTCATGCAATAAAATGCAAATTAATTACTTAAAAATCATACAATGTGATTTTCTGGATTTTTGTTTTAGATTCAGTCTCTCACAGTTGAAGTGTACCTCTACATGCTTTGTAAGTAGGAAAAATCTGCAAAATCGGCAGTGTATCAAATACTTGTTCTCCCCACTGTATAGCATATGAAATCTTTGTCTACTTCTCTGCTATTTAAAATCTGAAATCAGAACACTACCACAAAAATACATGTAAAGAACTGAAGCAAGGCACACAGTTTTATTTAATGTACAATTACCAAGATATTATAGTTGTTCTTTAGCACGCTACTCCTACACCGTTGAACTTTTTTGATAACATTTATACTTTTTAAACTGTTGAACTTGTATTAAACTTCATCCACTTTAATGGGATTTATTCAATATTCTAAACCTCCCGTTGTGAAAAACTCCCAATCTGAAGCTGTGACTTTCAACATTTTATTTACTGTAAACAATGTAACTTTTGACACAAATCAGCTACTTTGACAACTTTACCAGCACTTTAGACAAAATCTTAGAGGGTATGAAATCTTCAACATAATTATCTTCTACTGATCAAATGCTACAGCTAGCCGTTTTAGCAACCACGTCTCAACTTTATGAATCAACTGATGTTTTGACCACATTCCCAACAAGTTAGACAACTTAGCGTGAAGTAAATCTACTTTTCTGCTATTGAAATCTGAAATCAGAACAGAAATAACTTCTACAAATCAAGAGATACGGCTGTTTTACTAACCCCATCAGCTACATTCATTAAGCTGCACTGTCAAATTAACTGTCATAGAACTTCAGGAATTTCAAACTAACTTCCCACTGTCATAGAACTTCAGGAATTTCAAATTATTGCACAAGAACTCAAGTAGTGGACTATATATCTACAGTGGAACTTGGGGTACCATCGTATTGTAGTGGACTATATCTATCTACAGTGGAACTTGGGGTACCATCATGTATTGTAGTGGACTATATATCTACAGTGGAACTTGGGGTACCATCATGTATTGTAGTGGACTATATATCTACAGTGGAACTTGGGGTACCATCATGTATTGTAGTGGACTATATATCTACAGTGGAACTTGGGGTACCATCATGTATTGTAGTGGACTATATCTATCTACAGTGGAACTTGGGGTACCATCATGTATTGTAGTGGACTATATCTATCTACAGTGGAACTTGGGGTACCATCATGTATTGTAGTGGACTATATCTACAGTGGAACTTGGGGTACCATCATGTATTGTAGTGGACTATATATCTACAGTGGAACTTGGGGTACCATCATGTATTGTAGTGGACTATATATCTACAGTGGAACTTGGGGTACCATCATGTATTGTAGTGGACTATATATCTACAGTGGAACTTGGGGTACCATCATGTATTGTAGTGGACTATCTATCTACAGTGGAACTTGGGGTACCATCATGTATTGTAATGGACTATATCTATCTACAGTGGAACTTGGGGTACCATCATGTATTGTAGTGGACTATATATCTACAGTGGAACTTGGGGTACCATCATGTATTGTAGTGGACTATATATCTACAGTGGAACTTGGGGTACCATCATGTATTGTAGTGGACTATATATCTACAGTGGAACTTGGGGTACCATCATGTATTGTAGTGGACTATATATCTACAGTGGAACTTGGGGTACCATCATGTATTGTAGTGGACCATCTATCTACAGTGGAACTTGGGGTACCATCATGTATTGTAGTGGACCATCTATCTACAATAGCAGAACTTGGGGTTTCTGCTATTGAAATCTGAAATCAGAACAGAAATAACTTCTACAAATCAAG
This sequence comes from Coregonus clupeaformis, assembly GCF_020615455.1. NCBI lineage: Eukaryota > Metazoa > Chordata > Actinopteri > Salmoniformes > Salmonidae > Coregonus > Coregonus clupeaformis. The sequence goes on along the minus strand of NW_025534394.1, from coordinate 204,552 downwards.
AGATACGGCTGTTTTACTAACCCCATCAGCTACATTCATTAAGCTGCACTGTCAAATTAACTGTCATAGAACTTCAGGAATTTCAAACTAACTTCCCACTGTCATAGAACTTCAGGAATTTCAAATTATAGCACAAGAACTCAAGTAGTGGACTATATATCTACAGTGGAACTTGGGGTACCATCGTATTGTAGTGGACTATATCTATCTACAGTGGAACTTGGGGTACCATCATGTATTGTAGTGGACTATATATCTACAGTGGAACTTGGGGTACCATCATGTATTGTAGTGGACTATATATCTACAGTGGAACTTGGGGTACCATCATGTATTGTAGTGGACCATCTATCTACAGTGGAACTTGGGGTACCATCATGTATTGTAGTGGACCATCTATCTACAGTGGACTTGGGGTACCATCATGTATTGTAGTGGACCATCTATCTACAGTGGAACTTGGGGTACCATCATGTATTTTAGTGGACTATATATCTACAGTGGAACTTGGGGTACCATCATGTATTGTAGTGGACTATATATCTACAGTGGAACTTGGGGTACCATCATGTATTGTAGTGGACTATCTACAGTGGAACTTGGGGTACCATCATGTATTGTAGTGGACTATATATCTACAGTGGAACTTGGGGTACCATCATGTATTGTAGTGGACTATATATCTACAGTGGAACTTGGGGTACAATCATGTATTGTAGTGGACTATATCTATCTACAGTGGAACTTGGGGTACCATCATGTATTGTAGTGGACTATATATCTACAGTGGAACTTGGGGTACCATCATGTATTGTAGTGGACTATATATCTACAGTGGAACTTGGGGTACCATCATGTATTGTAGTGGACTATATCTATCTACAGTGGAACTTGGGGTACCATCATGTATTGTAGTGGACTATATATCTGCAGTGGAACTTGGGGTACCATCATGTATTGTAGTGGACTATCTACAGTGGAACTTGGGGTACCATCATGTATTGTAGTGGACCATCTATCTACAGTGGAACTTGGGGTACCATCATGTATTGTAGTGGACTATATATCTACAGTGGAACTTGGGGTACCATCATGTATTGTAGTGGACTATATATCTACAGTGGAACTTGGTGTACCATCATGTATTGTAGTGGACTATATATCTACAGTGGAACTTGGGGTACCATCATGTATTGTAGTGGACTATATATCTACAGTGGAACTTGGGGTACCATCATGTATTGTAGTGGACTATATATCTACAGTGGAACTTGGGGGTACCATCATGTATTGTAGTGGACCATCTATCTACAGTGGAACTTGGGGTACCATCATGTATTGTAGTGGACCATCTATCTACAATAGCAGAACTTGGGGTTTCTGCTATTGAAATCTGAAATCAGAACAGAAATAACTTCTACAAATCAAGAGATACGGCTGTTTTACTAACCCCATCAGCTACATTCATTAAGCTGCACTGTCAAATTAACTGTCATAGAACTTCAGGAATTTCAAACTAACTTCCCACTGTCATAGAACTTCAGGAATTTCAAATTATAGCACAAGAACTCAAGTAGTGGACTATATATCTACAGTGGAACTTGGGGTACCATCGTATTGTAGTGGACTATATCTATCTACAGTGGAACTTGGGGTACCATCATGTATTGTAGTGGACTATATATCTACAGTGGAACTTGGGGTACCATCATGTATTGTAGTGGACTATATATCTACAGTGGAACTTGGGGTACCATCATGTATTGTAGTGGACCATCTATCTACAGTGGAACTTGGGGTACCATCATGTATTGTAGTGGACCATCTATCTACAGTGGACTTGGGGTACCATCATGTATTGTAGTGGACCATCTATCTACAGTGGAACTTGGGGTACCATCATGTATTTTAGTGGACTATATATCTACAGTGGAACTTGGGGTACCATCATGTATTGTAGTGGACTATATATCTACAGTGGAACTTGGGGTACCATCATGTATTGTAGTGGACTATCTACAGTGGAACTTGGGGTACCATCATGTATTGTAGTGGACTATATATCTACAGTGGAACTTGGGGTACCATCATGTATTGTAGTGGACTATATCTATCTACAGTGGAACTTGGGGTACCATCATGTATTGTAGTGGACTATATCTATCTACAGTGGAACTTGGGGTACCATCATGTATTGTAGTGGACTATATATCTACAGTGGAACTTGGGGTACCATCATGTATTGTAGTGGACTATATATCTACAGTGGAACTTGGGGTAACATCATGTATTGTAGTGGACTATATATCTACAGTGGAACTTGGGGTACCATCATGTATTGTAGTGGACTATATATCTACAGTGGAACTTGTGGTACCATCATGTATTGTAGTGGACTATATATCTGCAGTGGAACTTGGGGTACCATCATGTATTGTAGTGGACTATACTACAGTGGAACTTGGGGTACCATCATGTATTGTAGTGGACCATCTATCTACAGTGGAACTTGGGGTACCATCATGTATTGTAGTGGACTATATATCTACAGTGGAACTTGGGGTACCATCATGTATTGTAGTGGACTATATATCTACAGTGGAACTTGGGTGTACCATCATGTATTGTAGTGGACTATATATCTACAGTGGAACTTGGGGTACCATCATGTATTGTAGTGGACTATATATCTACAGTGGAACTTGGGGTACCATCATGTATTGTAGTGGACTATATATCTACAGTGGAACTTGGGGTACCATCATGTATTGTAGTGGACCATCTATCTACAGTGGAACTTGGGGTACCATCATGTATTGTAGTGGACCATCTATCTACAATAGCAGAACTTGGGGTTTCTGCTATTGAAATCTGAAATCAGAACAGAAATAACTTCTACAAATCAAGAGATACGGCTGTTTTACTAACCCCATCAGCTACATTCATTAAGCTGCACTGTCAAATTAACTGTCATAGAACTTCAGGAATTTCAAACTAACTTCCCACTGTCATAGAACTTCAGGAATTTCAAATTATAGCACAAGAACTCAAGTAGTGGACTATATATCTACAGTGGAACTTGGGGTACCATCGTATTGTAGTGGACTATATCTATCTACAGTGGAACTTGGGGTACCATCATGTATTGTAGTGGACTATATATCTACAGTGGAACTTGGGGTACCATCATGTATTGTAGTGGACTATATATCTACAGTGGAACTTGGGGTACCATCATGTATTGTAGTGGACATCTATCTACAGTGGAACTTGGGGTACCATCATGTATTGTAGTGGACCATATATCTACAGTGGAACTTGGGGTACCATCATGTATTGTAGTGGACTATATATCTACAGTGGAACTTGGGGTACCATCATGTATTGTAGTGGACTATATCTATCTACAGTGGAACTTGGGGTACCATCATGTATTGTAGTGGACTATCTATCTACAGTGGAACTTGGGGTACCATCATGTATTGTAGTGGACTATATATCTACAGTGGAACTTGGGGTACCATCATGTATTGTAGTGGACTATATCTATCTACAGTGGAACTTGGGGTACCATCATGTATTGTAGTGGACTATATATCTACAGTGGAACTTGGGGTAACATCATGTATTGTAGTGGACTATATATCTGCAGTGGAACTTGGGGTACCATCATGTATTGTAGTGGACTATCTACAGTGGAACTTGGGGTACCATCATGTATTGTAGTGGACCATCTATCTACAGTGGAACTTGGGGTACCATCATGTATTGTAGTGGACTATATATCTACAGTGGAACTTGGGGTACCATCATGTATTGTAGTGGACTATATATCTACAGTGGAACTTGGTGTACCATCATGTATTGTAGTGGACTATATATCTACAGTGGAACTTGGGGTACCATCATGTATTGTAGTGGACTATATATCTACAGTGGAACTTGGGGTACCATCATGTATTGTAGTGGACTATATATCTACAGTGGAACTTGGGGTACCATCATGTATTGTAGTGGACCATCTATCTACAGTGGAACTTGGGGTACCATCATGTATTGTAGTGGACCATCTATCTACAATAGCAGAACTTGGGGTTTCTGCTATTGAAATCTGAAATCAGAACAGAAATAACTTCTACAAATCAAGAGATACGGCTGTTTTACTAACCCCATCAGCTACATTCATTAAGCTGCACTGTCAAATTAACTGTCATAGAACTTCAGGAATTTCAAACTAACTTCCCACTGTCATAGAACTGTAGGAATTTCAAATTATAGCACAAGAACTCAAGTAGTGGACTATATATCTACAGTGGAACTTGTGGTACCATCATGTATTGTAGTGGACTATATATCTGCAGTGGAACTTGGGGTACCATCATGTATTGTAGTGGACTATACTACAGTGGAACTTGGGGTACCATCATGTATTGTAGTGGACCATCTATCTACAGTGGAACTTGGGGTACCATCATGTATTGTAGTGGACTATATATCTACAGTGGAACTTGGGGTACCATCATGTATTGTAGTGGACTATATATCTACAGTGGAACTTGGTGTACCATCATGTATTGTAGTGGACTATATATCTACAGTGGAACTTGGGGTACCATCATGTATTGTATTGGACTATATATCTACAGTGGAACTTGGGGTACCATCATGTATTGTAGTGGACTATATATCTACAGTGGAACTTGGGGTACCATCATGTATTGTAGTGGACCATCTATCTACAGTGGAACTTGGGGTACCATCATGTATTGTAGTGGACCATCTATCTACAATAGCAGAACTTGGGGTTTCTGCTATTGAAATCTGAAATCAGAACAGAAATAACTTCTACAAATCAAGAGATACGGCTGTTTTACTAACCCCATCAGCTACATTCATTAAGCTGCACTGTCAAATTAACTGTCATAGAACTTCAGGAATTTCAAACTAACTTCCCACTGTCATAGAACTTCAGGAATTTCAAATTATAGCACAAGAACTCAAGTAGTGGACTATATATCTACAGTGGAACTTGGGGTACCATCGTATTGTAGTGGACTATATCTATCTACAGTGGAACTTGGGGTACCATCATGTATTGTAGTGGACTATATATCTACAGTGGAACTTGGGGTACCATCATGTATTGTAGTGGACCATATATCTACAGTGGAACTTGGGGTACCATCATGTATTGTAGTGGACCATCTATCTACAGTGGAACTTGGGGTACCATCATGTATTGTAGTGGACTATCTATCTACAGTGGAACTTGGGGTACCATCATGTATTGTAGTGGACTATATATCTACAGTGGAACTTGGGGTACAATCATGTATTGTAGTGGACTATATCTATCTACAGTGGAACTTGGGGTACCATCATGTATTGTAGTGGACTATATATCTACAGTGGAACTTGGGGTACCATCATGTATTGTAGTGGACTATATATCTACAGTGGAACTTGGGGTAACATCATGTATTGTAGTGGACTATATCTATCTACAGTGGAACTTGGGGTACCATCATGTATTGTAGTGGACTATATATCTACAGTGGAACTTGTGGTACCATCATGTATTGTAGTGGACTATATATCTGCAGTGGAACTTGGGGTACCATCATGTATTGTAGTGGACTATCTACAGTGGAACTTGGGGTACCATCATGTATTGTAGTGGACCATCTATCTACAGTGGAACTTGGGGTACCATCATGTATTGTAGTGGACTATATATCTACAGTGGAACTTGGGGTACCATCATGTATTGTAGTGGACTATATATCTACAGTGGAACTTGGTGTACCATCATGTATTGTAGTGGACTATATATCTACAGTGGAACTTGGGGTACCATCATGTATTGTATTGGACTATATATCTACAGTGGAACTTGGGGTACCATCATGTATTGTAGTGGACTATATATCTACAGTGGAACTTGGGGTACCATCATGTATTGTAGTGGACCATCTATCTACAGTGGAACTTGGGGTACCATCATGTATTGTAGTGGACCATCTATCTACAATAGCAGAACTTGGGGTTTCTGCTATTGAAATCTGAAATCAGAACAGAAATAACTTCTACAAATCAAGAGATACGGCTGTTTTACTAACCCCATCAGCTACATTCATTAAGCTGCACTGTCAAATTAACTGTCATAGAACTTCAGGAATTTCAAACTAACTTCCCACTGTCATAGAACTTCAGGAATTTCAAATTATAGCACAAGAACTCAAGTAGTGGACTATATATCTACAGTGGAACTTGGGGTACCATCGTATTGTAGTGGACTATATCTATCTACAGTGGAACTTGGGGTACCATCATGTATTGTAGTGGACTATATATCTACAGTGGAACTTGGGGTACCATCATGTATTGTAGTGGACTATCTATCTACAGTGGAACTTGGGGTACCATCATGTATTGTAGTGGACCATCTATCTACAGTGGAACTTGGGGTACCATCATGTATTGTAGTGGACCATCTATCTACAGTGGAACTTGGGGTACCATCATGTATTTTAGTGGACTATATATCTACAGTGGAACTTGGGGTACCATCATGTATTGTAGTGGACTATATATCTACAGTGGAACTTGGGGTACCATCATGTATTGTAGTGGACTATCTACAGTGGAACTTGGGGTACCATCATGTATTGTAGTGGACTATATATCTACAGTGGAACTTGGGGTACCATCATGTATTGTAGTGGACTATATATCTACAGTGGAACTTGGGGTACCATCATGTATTGTAGTGGACTATATCTATCTACAGTGGAACTTGGGGTACAATCATGTATTGTAGTGGACTATATATCTACAATGGAACTTGGGGTACCATCATGTATTGTAGTGGACTATATATCTACAGTGGAACTTGGGGTACCATCATGTATTGTAGTGGACTATATATCTACAGTGGAACTTGGTGTACCATCATGTATTGTAGTGGACTATATATCTACAGTGGAACTTGGGGTACCATCATGTATTGTAGTGGACTATATATCTACAGTGGAACTTGGGGTACCATCATGTATTGTAGTGGACTATATATATGTATTCACTAACTGTAGGTCGCTCTGGATAGGTGCGTCTGCTGGGTGACTAGAATGTAAATGTATTATTATTGATTCAGTAATGATAGGAGGGATGTAGTGAGAGCTATAGAGGGTGTAGTGCACCCTAAGACAGGAATAGAGGGGTTCAGGAAGGATTTGGAGAGTCTAGCAGCAAGCTTTAAGCTAAACAAAGGGGAAATTGAGAGGGCAGTCAGAACCCTAGTTGGGAAAGATTGGGCAGCTGTTCGGGGGCAGTGGGTTTCAGGGGATGCCAATGGAGCAGTCCTACCATGGGCAAATTATGGGCAATATGTTGGGAAAATAACTGAGTTGTGTAATAATTTAAGGGGACCTTACCATCGACATGCTGACTTCTCCAAAGTACATGAATGTAAACAGGAAGACAGTGAGACCATCAGCCAAGTGAAATACCTGAGCCTCCCCAGGGACAGGGAAATGATACTCCGTACCATCAGCAGCTAAAAAATAGCATTCCTTAGTGGAATGAGACCAGAAATAAGCTGGAATATTAAGAGGACTTTAGTGGGATGGGGAATTACTTCGTTAGCTGAGGTCAAGAGATATGCAATCCATCATGAGCGGAATAGTAGACAGGATAGAGTAAGAAAAAGAACATACGGGAGCTGAGTATTTAATGGCCACTAGGGGAAATAGCTGGTAGAGGTAGAACTCCAGAATAGAAGGGGAAAGAGATTTTCTTAGGGGGTGGATCAAATAATTGATAATGGATCATTTGAAATGAGATCACATGTAGCAGATTTAGAGTAATCAATTAAATAATCATTGTATACTCAAGGAATTTTGAGGGATTTTATGGATTAGTTATAAAAAATTAGATGAAGAATTATGGCTTTTTGGTAAGGATATGACATTGGTCGTGATTTAAAGATGATGGTTTTTTTTTGGTGGGCTATTAGAGATAACTAGGTTCATCACGAACATATAGGTTTTTATTCTTTGTTGCTAGGCAGAACACTTAGGTGACCTAAATATGGACTTGTCATGTCCAACAATCAGTCTTCAGGTCAAGCCCGGGAGAGCCGGGGTAGAACAGAGGTTGAACTCAACATAAGTGTTTTTACAAGATAAGAGATTGTTTGATTGGATTACTAATTGATTCTGAACTGAATGAAAGTCGAATTTAGCCGCCATAAAGACAAAGGAAGTGGGAGGAGCAATAAAGAAGCAAAAGACAATCTCAAAAATGAAAGGCATGGCAATTGGTTGATAAATAACCTAAGGGAATGTTTAGGAAGGTGGTAAAAAATTGACACATAAGCAGAACTATGTGTCAAGAGGGGGGAAGAGGCTAATTGTAGGATTAAATAATATACGAAGGAGAGGACAAAATACTTTTAAAAAAAAACATTTTTTTAGATACAGTCTAAAAAGAGAATGCAGTCAGAAATTGTTAGATTAATCTGAACATGTGTGAAGATAGTTTATTAACCACACCCGTATGTCAGAGGTTTTGTGCCCCACAGGTGAACTAAAGGAGAAGGTGACCCACTATCTAACCAGGTGACTGGTGAGCATCCAGTCACTAGAAGGAAAACTGGAAGCAGGCCTGTTGGGAAGGGCCCTATCAGGTTATGTTGGTCACCGCCTTGGCCATTAGAATAGCAGAGAGAGGAACCTGGGTCCATGTTACCCACTGCAAGAAGGTAAGACCACATACAAGCACCACTTAGCACACGCAGAGTTGGCGAGCAGAACTGGGCCACAGGGTCCGGGGGTCACCTCTGTCAACGAAGATCTCCTACCCCGACCTATCATCACTGTAGTGTGTTCTTAGGGTGTGAGTATGGGGTGGTACCAAGCAGAAGGACTAAAGGCAGGAGAGGGTTGGCGGTTTTTGGGAATATGGGTGACCCTGAGCTGCATCATAGTCTCGGCAATAGTCGTGGTATGTCAAGATCCACCACCACCTCGCACCAATTACGCTATGGCCTTACCATTATTAAGAAATAAAAGGGAAGCGACCCGACATACTGACCGTCAAGGGCGAGTGATCTACAAAATAGGAGTCAGAGAAGGGTGGGGAGTAAGATTCAAAATTAGGATTAAGGATCTTATCAGAGCGGATAAGCAAGCAACATGGGATTATAAGATCCCGTTGTATTTATGTTCAGCTCCCTCGGCGGATTGTTCCTGGGCTCAGGTATTTAGACATACTGGGGGACGGAGATATGAGACGGGGGGGGGGGCTGGACGTCCAGATGGACGATAAGAAGGTATAACGACATCCCCACGGAGATGGTAGTAACGATAGTAAAGGTCACTAAAGAGGACATGAAAAGAACTTACTGGGCTTGCGCGGACGTATACGGACGGGATACTTGTCTAATATTACATTTGATGGAGTCAAAAGATATAGAGGGAGCAGGTACTGTCATTAATCCATTAATGGCAATAGACCGAGTAAATCAGTCAAGGGATGACGGAGTCAATTCGACTAACCCGTCCACTATGAAAGATTTTCTCCTCCAAGAATGGAACAATGGGGAAGTGGAGGGGGTCCCTGATGAGAATCTCTGGTTAAAGTGGATGAAATACACCGCTAGGGCCTTGGGGGAGACCAATTGTTATGCATGCTCCATTGGGCGACCAACAATGTTGACCGCCCCAATGCCAAAGGCAATGTTTCCCTGTGTATTAGACCTGGGGTCCAATCAAAAAGACCAAAATTGCACAGGGATTGGGCTGGCAAAATTGACATACTGGGCCAACCCACCTAGATTCACTTTAACTCCTGGCGAATACCAGTGTTACATACATAGAAATGGCACCCGTAACTTGGGTGATTTTGATGGCTGTAAGGAGATAATTAATGTGACTGATTTAGATAAGGAAGGGAGGGAAAAAATTAGGAGCCTAACCATCCCTCTGACTGATGTGTGGTGGGCATGCACTAACAAAGGGAGCATTCGGCAGACATTACCAGAGGGATGGGTGGGTACTTGTGCACCAGTATTGTTGGTCCAACCTGTAAGAATTAGTCATCAAAGACCAGTGACAGGAAGAATAAACAGGAGAAAAAGAAATATAGGTCAGGAAGGAAATAGCCCAATTTGGATAGATGGTATCGGCATCCCCAGGGGTGTTCCAGACGAATACAAAGCTATGAATCAAATATGGGAGGGTTTTACCACAAAATTTTTCTGGTAGGTGACAATAAACCAAAATGTGGATTGGATTAATTATATCTATTACAACCAACAACGATTTATTAACCAGACTAGAGATGCAGTAAAGGGGATCTCCGAACAATTATCCGCCACCTCACTCATGACTTGGGAAAATCGGTTGGCTCTGGATATGTTGCTGGCAGAAAGGGGTGGAGTCTGTAAAATGGTGGGGGGCCATTGTTGCACATTTATCCCTAACAACACCGCACCGGAGGGGACGGTCACCAGAGCTCTTGCAGGATTAACTGCGCTAAGTGAAGAATGGGCTGAAAACTCAGGAGTTAGTACATCTTGGACAGAATGGTTTGATACCATGTTTGGTAAATGGAAAACCATAGCAATAACCATCTTAGGAGCGGTCAGTGTTTGTATGGGTATTCTTGTATTATGTGGTTGTTGTCTTGTTCCCTGTGTCCGAGGATTGGTGAGTCAGGCGTTGGTGAAATGCAGTATCTAAACAATGATGAGAGATGGACTGACTCGGACTCTGACCAGGGGAATGTGAAAAACGATCCTCCAGGCTTGGTGGATGACGAGGATTTGGACCCTGAAAGACCGCAATTGGATGAAATGTTTATTAGTTCTGATGTGATCTCTGAGATTAATCATGCTTGTAAAATACATTTATCCTGAATGTGGGAATATTTAGTCAAAGGGGTGGATTGTTAGATTAATTTGGATTTTAAGAATAATGACTAAAGGATTTCACCCCAAATACAGTATAAATGTTAGAATTATCATGTAGTGTCAACCCACTAACAGAGGGGGCGGTACTAAACATTCAAGGGTGAAGGGGAAGGCGGAAACTGTTTAAGAAAGTCACCTAAAGGTGGGAGGAGCATAGTGCCTTTGTTTGTCAAGAGGTATAAAAACAGTATGTATGTGTTTTTGGCGCCAGAGCTCTCTCCATGAATAAATATACAGATAAATAATTGTGGGTTGTGGACCTTGAATCATTGATGATTAAAACCAGAGCCTTACAACCTCTGGTAATGATTCAAGCTTAGGTTAGAGATAGGTTAGATTAGAGATAGAAATTCACATGACAAACCCTTATCAGGACACGTAGTGACCCTAACCCTTATCAGGACACGTAGTAACCCTAACCCTTATCAGGACACGTAGTGACCCTAACCCTAACCCTTATCAGGACACGTAGTGACCCTAACCCTAACCCTTATCAGGACACGTAGTGACCCTAACCCTAACCCTTATCAGGACACGTAGTGACCCTAACCCTTATCAGGACACGTAGTGACCCTAAACCTTATCAGGACACGTAGTGACCCTAACCCTTATCAGGACACGTAGTGACCCTAACCCTTATCAGGACACGTAGTGACCCTAACCCTAAACCTTATCAGGACACGTATTGACCCTAACCCTTATCAGGACACGTAGTTACCTTAACCCTAACCCTTATCAGGACATGTAGTGACCCTAACCCTTATCAGGACACGTAGTGACCCTAAACCTTTTCAGGATTGTTTCAATGAATGTGAATTTGCATTAATCAAATCATTGTTCCCTATATGTAGGCTTCATATATGTATTATCACTATTATACTGTATATTGTAATGTTATAAAATGTTATTCTTGAAATAAAAGAAAAACAGTAATTGAAAGTGATTTCACTTTTTTGGGTCTGAAATTAAAATAAACATTACCCACTCCAGTCAGCAGATGGCGATGTGGATCTTTCATTTGGTGCTGCCAGTGTGACGTATAATGTAGTGGACGGGACGCTTCTTCAACAACAACACGGCTGCTACTGATTCTATGGATTTAACCACCCCGGTAGCTTGCTAGACTAAATAAAACCCAAATATTGAAGCTCTTTACACCGTTTTCCGGTTTATATTAGTCACTGTTTGTTTTATTAACACACTTCTGTTGTCTAGCTATTTATCCCATTAAATTTCATATTTACTTTGTTGTTATTGGTCAGCTAGCTGGCTTGATACATTTTCCTAGCAATAGGCTAGTCGCTAATGCTAACTAGCTAGCTAACATCCCCGACCATGAGGTCACTAAGCTACTCTCCTCCTGCTAAAGAAGAGGAGGTCTGCTGGACGGAGAAAGAAGCTCTAGTGAAAGAGGAGGAGGAAGAGGAGGATGTTACAATACAAAAACAAGCAGAGGGTGAAGCTGTTACCGTGAAAAAAGAAGAGAAAGACTTTACAGTGAAAGAAGAGGAAGACGCGTTCAGAGTGAAAGAGGAGGAGGATGTTACAGTGAAAGAAGAGGAAGACGCGTTCAGAGTGAAAGAGGGGGAGGATGTTACAGTGAAAGAAGAGGAAGGAGATGTTACAGTGAAAGAAGCGGAAGACGCGTTCAGAGTGAAAGAGGAGGAGGATGTTACAGTGAAAGAAGAGGAAGACGCGTTCAGAGTGAAAGAGGAGGAGGATGTTACAGTGAAAGAAGAGGAAGACGCATTCAGAGTGAAAGAGGAGGGAGATGTTACAGTGAAAGAAGAGGATGATGAGGATGCAGTTTTTAGAGTCAAGGAGGAGGAGAAAACTGTCACATCGAAAGAGGAGGAAGAACAAGAAGAGGAGGAGAGAGATCTGATTAACACCAGTAAGTACTGAGTGATTCCTCATGAAACCAGGACAAAGAAAGACCATGATTTGCACGAAATTCTACCCATTGAATGGTATTTTTGAGCAGTGGCGATTTTAGCATGTCAATCTTGGTGGGCAAACTTTTAAAATGTTTTTTAGATGCATGCCAGCAAAAACCACTACACAACACTAAACAATACATTAATTGCAGTGGCCTAAAGTACTTAAGTAGAAATACTTTAAAGTACTACTTAAGTAGTTTTGGGGGGTATTTGTAATTTACTTTACTATTTATATTTTTGACTACTTTTACTTCACTAGATTCCTAAAGAAAATAATGTACTTTTTACTCCCTACATTTTCTTTGATACCCAAAAGTACTCGTTACATTTTAAATGCTTAGCAGGACAGGAAAATGGTCAAATTCATGCACTTATCAAGAGAACACGTGGTCATCCCTACTGCCTCTGATCTGGCGGACTCACTAAACACAAATACATCGTTTGTAAATTATGTCTGAGTGTTGGAGTGTGCCCCTGGCTATCTGTACATTTTAAAAACAAGAAAATGCTGCCTTCTGCTTTGCTTAATATAAGGAATTTTAATTTGAAAATATTTATACTTTTACTTTTGATACTTAAGTATATTTTGAACCAAATACTTTGACTTTCACTCAAGTAGTATTTTACTCAGTAACTTTCCATTTTACTTGAGTAACTTTCTATTAAGGTATCTATACTTGTACTCAAGTATGACAATTGGGTACTTTTTCCACCACTGATTAATTGCACTATAACGGTGACAAACGGTGGTGACAAACTGTTAGGGCCTCCATAAAGCTGTCCCAAACTGTTCGGGCCTCCATAAAGCTGTCCCAAACTGTTAGGGCCTCCATAAAGCTGTCCCAAACTGTTAGGGCCTCCATAAAGCTGTCCCAACAGCAGAGTCCCAACACCTTACCACCGCTACACCTGGCTATCAGCGGAGCCTTGTCTGGCAGCGAAACAGTTAATTCAGCCTCATTTACTGCCTTTAAAAAGAAACATAGCCGATATGGCTGACTTGCTTAAACAAATGTGGTTTCTACTGACAATTGAGACAATGTACAAACTATGGCATAAGGGGATGACGTGCGGATAAGAGGCAATCCGTAATTTCGATTAAGACATTAATGAGCGAGCTAGGATGGACGTAGTCAATATAACTATTTGTTCAGCACTTTTGAAATGTACAGCGACAGAATTCAGAACATGGGCCGTTCTTACAGTGTTCTCCCTGTACACCAAGTCAGAACAATATTCAATGACATTTCTCTAAAACAGGCTATAGGCTAAATGTGCACAACCAAGTCAGAACAGTAGGCTAAGTTATGAGGGGGAAATAGACCAAATAATTAGGGTGAGGCACTCATTGTTGAATCTTGTAATATTGTTTATTGATCTTATTTACAGTGGTTTTCTCTCTGTTGTAAAGCTGATAATGAAATAATAACCATAATAATATTGGTGACCTAAAGTTCTCTGGAACACTGCCTAAGGTTTCAGCAACTGGAATAACTTATTGTAAGACTAAAATCATAGACATTACTACTATGTGAAAAATGAAGACAACATATGACTATTGTTGCTCACTTGACTGTCTTATTAATTGTAGAAGACAATTGTCAAAGTTTGTGAAAGCATTTAAACATTCACTACATTGACTGTCTGACTTTGTCGTTCACACAGGAGAGAGACATGACTATCTTGGATCCTCTGGGGAGCCTCAACAACATCATGATGCTGACGAGAAAGAGAAGAGTCTCTCCAGATTAGATCACCAGATGGTACTTACCTAACATGACAACTGTCTGGTCTAGTTGATACAGCTTGGTCTGGTCTAGTTGCTACAGCTTGGTCTGGTCTAGTTGCTACAGCTTGGTCTGGTCTAGTTGCTACAGCTTGGTCTGGTCTAGTTGCTACAGCTTGGTCTGGTCTAGTTGCTACAGCTTGGTCTGGTCTAGTTGCTACAGCTTGGTCTGGTCTAGTTGCTACAGCTTGGTCTAGTTGATACAGCTTGGTCTGGTCTAGTTGATACAGCTTGGTCTGGTCTAGTTGATACAGCTAGGTATGGTCTAGTTGATACAGCTTTGTCTGGTCTAGTTTAATACAGCTTGGTCTAGTTGCTACAGCTCGGTCTGGTCTAGTTGCTACAGCTTGGTCTGGTCTAGTTGCTACAGCTTGGTCTGGTCTAGTTGCTACAGCTTGGTC
The DNA here is from genome assembly GCF_020615455.1 of Coregonus clupeaformis. Taxonomy (NCBI): domain Eukaryota; kingdom Metazoa; phylum Chordata; class Actinopteri; order Salmoniformes; family Salmonidae; genus Coregonus; species Coregonus clupeaformis. Next base: position 189,453 of record NW_025534394.1, on the reverse strand, counting down.
TGGTCTAGTTGCTACAGCTTGGTCTGGTCTAGTTGATACAGCTAGGTATGGTCTAGTTGATACAGCTTTGTCTGGTCTAGTTTAATACAGCTTGGTCTAGTTGCTACAGCTCGGTCTGGTCTAGTTGCTACAGCTTGGTCTGGTCTAGTTGCTACAGCTTGGTCTGGTCTAGTTGCTACAGCTTGGTCTGGTCTAGTTGCTACAGCTTGGTCTGGTCTAGTTGCTACAGCTTGGTCTGGTCTAGTTGCTACAGCTTGGTCTGGTCTAGTTGCTACAGCTTGGTCTAGTTGCTACAGCTTGGTCTGGTCTAGTTGCTACAGCTTGGTCTGGTCTAGTTGCTACAGCTTGGTCTGGTCTAGTTGCTACAGCTTGGTCTGGTCTAGTTGCTACAGTTTGGTCTGGTCTAGATGCTACAGCTTGGTCTGGTCTAGTTGCTACAGCTTGGTCTAGTTGCTACAGCTTGGTCTGGTCTAGTTGATACTGCTTGGTCTGGTCTAGTTGGTACAGCTAGGTATGGTCTAGTTGATACAGCTTGGTCTGGTCTAGTTGATACAGCTTGGTCTGGTCTAGTTGATACAGCTTGGTCTGGTCTAGTTGCTACAGCTTGGTCTGGTCTAGTTGCTACAGCTTGGTCTGGTCTAGTTGCTACAGCTTGGTCTGGTCTAGTTGATACAGCTTGGTCTGGTCTAGTTGATACAGCTTTGTCTGGTCTAGTTAATACAGCTTGGTCTGGTCTAGTTGCTACAGCTTGGTCTAGTTGATACAGCTTGGTCTGGTCTAGTTGATACAGCTTGGTCTGGTCTAGTTGATACAGCTTGGTATGGTCTAGTTGCTACAGCTTGGTCTGTTCTAGTTGCTACAGCTTGGTCTGGTCTAGTTGCTACAGCTTGGTCTGGTCTAGTTGCTACAGCTTGGTCTGGTCTAGTTGCTACAGCTTGGTCTGGTCTAGTTGCTACAGCTTGGTCTGGTCTAGTTGCTACAGCTTGGTCTAGTTGCTACAGCTTGGTCTAGTTGCTACAGCTTGGTCTAGTTGCTACAGCTTGGTCTGGTCTAGTTGCTACAGCTTGGTCTGGTCTAGTTGCTACAGCTTGGTCTGGTCTAGTTGCTACAGCTTGGTCTGGTCTAGTTGCTACAGCTTGGTCTAGTTGCTACAGCTTGGTCTAGTTGCTACAGCTTGGTCTAGTTGCTACAGCTTGGTCTAGGTGCTACAGCTTGGTATAGTTGCTACTGCTTGGTCTGGTCTAGTTGCTACTGCTTGGTCTGGTCTAGTTGCTACAGCTTGGTCTGGTCTAGTTGCTACAGCTTGGTCTGGTCTAGTTGCTACAGCTTGGTCTGGTCTAGTTGCTACAGCTTGGTCTGGTCTAGTTGCTACAGCTTGATCTGGTCTAGTTGCTACAGCTTGGTCTGGTTGATACAGCTTGGTCTAGTTGCTACAGCTTGGTCTAGTTGCTACAGCTTGGTCTAGTTGCTACAGCTTGGTCTAGGTGCTACAGCTTGGTATAGTTGCTACTGCTTGGTCTGGTCTAGTTGCTACAGCTTGGTCTAGTTGCTACAGCTTGGTCTGGTCTAGTTGCTACAGCTTGGTCTGGTCTAGTTGCTACAGCTTGGTCTGGTCTAGTTGCTACAGCTTGGTCTGGGTCTAGTTGCTACAGCTTGGTCTGGTCTAGTTGCTACAGCTTGGTCTGGTCTAGTTGCTACAGCTTGGTCTGGTCTAGTTGATACAGCTTGGTCTGGTCTAGTTGCTACAGCTTGGTCTGGTCTAGTTGATACAGCTTGGTCTGGTGTAGTTGCTACAGCTTGGTCTTAGTTGCTACAGCTTGGTCTGGTGTAGTTGATACAGCTTGGTCTGGTCTAGTTGCTACAGCTTGGTCTGGTCTAGTTGCTACAGCTTGGTCTGGTCTAGGTGCTACAGCTTGGTATAGTTGCTACTGCTTGGTCTGGTCTAGTTGCTACAGCTTGGTCTGGTCTAGTTGCTACAGCTTGGTCTGGTCTAGTTGCTACAGCTTGGTCTGGTCTAGTTGCTACAGCTTGGTCTGGTCTAGTTGCTACAGCTTGGTCTGGTGTAGTTGATACAGCTTGGTCTGGTCTAGTTGCTACAGCTTGGTCTGGTCTAGTTGCTACAGCTTGGTCTGGTCTAGCATACAGCTTGCTCTATCAGGGTCTAGCTAGGCCAGGTTTCTGTAAAGTTCTTCATGAAATCAGTGAATGACAGAATCCATAGTGATTGTGTCTGTGTCCCCTCTTTATGGTTACCAGGACAACGCTAGCCTGCCCCCCTCCACCCTCCCAGAGTCCCCCGGTCGTACCTCTCCCAGTAGCACCTTACTGCTGGGTCTGAAGAGGGTGTCTGTGAGGCTGGTGGACTGCAGGAAAACACTGAGGCTGAGTGGAACTACAAGAGGAGGGGAAGAGGAGGAAGAGGGAGATTTGACACATCAAAGTCAGTTCTGAACAAATACAATAGATCTGTTCCCAGGACAACCTGCAGATAGACTGGTATATTTACACCACAGTAGACAGTCCTGTTAGTTGACATGAAGATAGACTGGTGTATTTCCACCACAGTAGACAGAGTTCTGTTAGTTGACATGAAGATAGACTGGTATATTTCCTCCAAGGGAGACAGTTCTGTTAGTTGACATGAAGATAGACTGGTATATTTCCACCACAGTAGACAGAGTTCTGTTAGTTGACATGAAGATAGACTGGTATATTTCCTCCAAGGGAGACAGTTCTGTTAGTTGACATGAAGATAGACTGGTATATTTCCTCCAAGTTAGACAGAGTTCTGTTAGTTGACATGAAGATAGACTGGTATATTTCCACCACAGTAGACAGAGTTCTGTTAGTTGACATGAAGATAGACTGGTATATTTCCTCCAAGGGAGACAGTTCTGTTAGTTGACATGAAGATAGACTGGTATATTTCCACCACAGTAGACAGAGTTCTGTTAGTTGACATGAAGATAGACTGGTATATTTCCACCACAGTAGACAGTTCTGTTAGTTGACATGAAGATAGACTGGTATATTTCCACCACAGTAGACAGAGTTCTGTTAGTTGACATGAAGATAGACTGGTATATTTCCTCCAAGGGAGACAGTTCTGTTAGTTGACATGAAGATAGACTGGTATATTTCCTCCAAGGGAGACAGTTCTGTTAGTTGACATGAAGATAGACTGGTATATTTCCACCACAGTAGACAGAGTTCTGTTAGTTGACATGAAGATAGACTGGTATATTTCCACCACAGTAGACAGTTCTGTTAGTTGACATGAAGATAGACTGGTATATTTCCACCACAGTAGACAGTTCTGTTAGTTGACATGAAGATAGACTGGTATATTTCCACCACAGTAGACAGTTCTGTTAGTTGACATAAAGATAGACTGGTATATTTCCTCCAAGGGAGACAGTTCTGTTAGTTGACATGAAGATAGACTGGTATATTTCCACCACAGTAGACAGTTCTGTTAGTTGACATAAAGATAGACTGGTATATTTCCTCCAAGGGAGACAGTTCTGTTAGTTGACATGAAGATAGACTGGTATATTTCCACCACAGTAGACAGAGTTCTGTTAGTTGACATGAAGATAGACTGGTATATTTCCACCACAGTAGACAGTTCTGTTAGTTGACATGAAGATAGAATGGTATATTTCCACCACAGTAGACAGAGTTCTGTTAGTTGACATGAAGATAGACTGGTATATTTCCACCACAGTAGACAGTTCTGTTAGTTGACATAAAGATAGACTGGTATATTTCCTCCAAGGGAGACAGTTCTGTTAGTTGACATGAAGATAGACTGGTATATTTCCACCACAGTAGACAGAGTTCTGTTAGTTGACATGATGATAGACTGGTATATTTCCACCACAGTAGACAGTTCTGTTAATTGACATGAAGATAGACTGGTATATTTCCTCCAAGGGAGACAGTTCTGTTAGTTGACATGAAGATAGACTGGTATATTTCCACCACAGTAGACAGAGTTCTGTTAGTTGACATGAAGATAGACTGGTATATTTCCACCACAGTAGACAGTTCTGTTAGTTGACATGAAGATAGACTGGTATATTTCCACCACAGTAGACAGTTCTGTTAGTTGACATGAAGATAGACTGGTGTATTTCCACCACAGTAGACAGAGTTCTGTTAGTTGACATGAAGATAGACTGGTATATTTCCACCACAGTAGACAGAGTTCTGTTAGTTGACATGAAGATAGACTGGTATATTTCCACCACAGTAGACAGTTCTGTTAGTTGACATGAAGATAGACTGGTATATTTCCACCACAGTAGACAGTTATGTTAGTTGACATGAAGATAGACTGGTGTATTTCCACCACAGTAGACAGAGTTCTGTTAGTTGACATGAAGATAGACTGGTATATTTCCACCACAGTAGACAGAGTTCTGTTAGTTGACATGAAGATAGACTGGTATATTTCCACCACAGTAGACAGTTCTGTTAGTTGACATGAAGATAGACTGGTATATTTCCTCCAAGGGGGACAGTTCTGTTAGTTGACATGAAGATAGACTGGTATATTTCCACCACAGTAGACAGAGTTCTGTTAGTTGACATGAAGATAGACTGGTATATTTCCACCACAGTAGACAGTTCTGTTAGTTGACATGAAGATAGACTGGTATATTTCCACCACAGTAGACAGAGTTCTGTTAGTTGACATGAAGATAGACTGGTATATTTCCTCCAAGGGAGACAGTTCTGTTAGTTGACATGAAGATAGACTGGTATATTTCCTCCAAGGGAGACAGTTCTGTTAGTTGACATGAAGATAGACTGGTATATTTCCACCACAGTAGACAGAGTTCTGTTAGTTGACATGAAGATAGACTGGTATATTTCCACCACAGTAGACAGTTCTGTTAGTTGACATGAAGATAGACTGGTATATTTCCACCACAGTAGACAGTTCTGTTAGTTGACATGAAGATAGACTGGTATATTTCCACCACAGTAGACAGTTCTGTTAGTTGACATAAAGATAGACTGGTATATTTCCTCCAAGGGAGACAGTTCTGTTAGTTGACATGAAGATAGACTGGTATATTTCCACCACAGTAGACAGTTCTGTTAGTTGACATAAAGATAGACTGGTATATTTCCTCCAAGGGAGACAGTTCTGTTAGTTGACATGAAGATAGACTGGTATATTTCCACCACAGTAGACAGAGTTCTGTTAGTTGACATGAAGATAGACTGGTATATTTCCACCACAGTAGACAGTTCTGTTAGTTGACATGAAGATAGAATGGTATATTTCCACCACAGTAGACAGAGTTCTGTTAGTTGACATGAAGATAGACTGGTATATTTCCACCACAGTAGACAGTTCTGTTAGTTGACATAAAGATAGACTGGTATATTTCCTCCAAGGGAGACAGTTCTGTTAGTTGACATGAAGATAGACTGGTATATTTCCACCACAGTAGACAGAGTTCTGTTAGTTGACATGATGATAGACTGGTATATTTCCACCACAGTAGACAGTTCTGTTAATTGACATGAAGATAGACTGGTATATTTCCACCACAGTAGACAGAGTTCTGTTAGTTGACATGAAGATAGACTGGTATATTTCCTCCAAGGGAGACAGTTCTGTTAGTTGACATGAAGATAGACTGGTATATTTCCACCACAGTAGACAGAGTTCTGTTAGTTGACATGAAGATAGACTGGTATATTTCCACCACAGTAGACAGTTCTGTTAGTTGACATGAAGATAGACTGGTATATTTCCACCACAGTAGACAGTTCTGTTAATTGACATGAAGATAGACTGGTGTATTTCCACCACAGTAGACAGAGTTCTGTTAGTTGACATGAAGATAGACTGGTATATTTCCACCACAGTAGACAGAGTTCTGTTAGTTGACATGAAGATAGACTGGTATATTTCCACCACAGTAGACAGTTCTGTTAGTTGACATGAAGATAGACTGGTATATTTCCACCACAGTAGACAGTTCTGTTAGTTGACATGAAGATAGACTGGTGTATTTCCACCACAGTAGACAGAGTTCTGTTAGTTGACATGAAGATAGACTGGTATATTTCCACCACAGTAGACAGAGTTCTGTTAGTTGACATGAAGATAGACTGGTATATTTCCACCACAGTAGACAGTTCTGTTAGTTGACATGAAGATAGACTGGTATATTTCCTCCAAGGGAGACAGTTCTGTTAGTTGACATGAAGATAGACTGGTATATTTCCACCACAGTAGACAGAGTTCTGTTAGTTGACATGAAGATAGACTGGCATATTTCCTCCAAGTTAGACAGATGTGGCAGAAAAACTGACAGTCAAATGATTCCCAGTTATGCTCGTCTATCCCCTAATCCTGCTTTTTTATTTATTTAAATTAGATAATTATCACGTTAATACAATAGAATTATCACGTAAATATGTGACACCCAAATCATGAAGTTATTATGTGAAAACGTCACGTTATAGTAAGCATATTTAGAAACACTGCCCTAGTTTAACACAATGGAAGGTCCCTGGTTGGATTTAGCTTGGAATAGAAGTCAGAAGTTAACCATTTGTCTGATTTTGTTGTTCACACAGGAGAGACACGTGACTATGATGGATCCTCTGGGGAGCCTCAACAACATCATGATGCTGAAGAGGCAGAGAAGAGTCTCTCCAGATCAGAACACCTCAAGAAACCAGAGCGGAGACCCACAGGGAAGAAATCTCACTGCTCTGATAGTGGGAAGAATTGCAAATCTTCAACAGAACTTAAAATACGCCAAAGAAGCCACACAGGAGAAAAGCCACACCACTGCTCTCAGTGTGGAATGAGTTTTGCTCATTCAAGTAGTCTGAAAACACACCTGCTGACACACACAGGTCAGAAGCCTTACCACTGCTCTGACTGTGGTAACAGCTTTACCACCTCAAGTAGACTGAATATACACCAGAGAACCCACACCGGAGAGAAGCCTTACCACTGCTCAGACTGTGGTAAAAGCTTTACCACCTCAAGTAGACTGAATAAACACCAGAGAACACACACAGGAGAGAAGCCTCACCCCTGCTCCGACTGTGGGAAGAGTTTTGCTCATTCAAGTAGTCTGAAAACACACCTGCTGACACACACAGGTCAGAAGCCTTACCACTGCTCTGACTGTGGTAAAAGCTTTACCACCTCAAGTAGACTGAATATACACCAGAGAACACACACCGGAGAGAAGCCTTACCACTGCTCTGACTGTGGTAAAAGCTTTAACACCTCAAGTGAACTGAATAAACACCAGAGAACACACACCGGAGAGAAGCCTTATCACTGCTCAGACTGTGGTAAAAGCTTTAACACCTCAAGTGGACTGAATAAACACCAGAGAACACACACAGGAGAGAAGCCTTACCACTGCTCAGACTGTGGTAAAAGCTTTAACACCTCAAGTGGACTGAATAAACACCAGAGAACACACACAGGAGCGAAGCCTCACCACTGCTCCGACTGTGGGAAGGGTTTTGCTAGATTAGACATACTGATATCACACCAGAGAACCCACACATGAGAGAAGCCTCACCACTGCTCCGACTGTGGGAAGGGTTTTGCTAGATTAGACATACTGATATCACACCAGAGAACCCACACTGGAGAGAAACCTCACCACTGCTCTGACTGTGGGATGAGTTTTGCTACCTCACACAATCTGGCAGTACACCAAAGAACCCACACTGGATAGAAACCTTACAGCTGTGATCAATGGGACAAGAGATACTCTCATTCAAGTTCTCTGATTAAACCTAAAAAAATACACACAGGAGATCTACAGTGTGGAATGATCTCCAACACCAGACCTGGGTAGTAGAACACAGAGTTTGGAATGATCTCCATCTAGAAAACTATTTTTAAGATGCCGCATACTTGCCGATTTTCTGAACGTACTTCACTCGCTGCAAAGAGGGAGACTATAAGATGTGACATGTTTGCAACACTGATATTTTGAATCTAACAGTGTCAATTCCATCTCTTGGTTTAAGCCACTGTACCAGTTGTGTTTGAACTTGTTGACTGGCTAAAGAGACGTTCCAGAATGCCTGCCAACTGGCACTATGGCAACATGTTGCTAAATGAAGCGTGGCCCAGCCTGGTCTGCAGCAGTCAGGTTTGCGCTGTTGGCTTTTCAGAGGTAAGCTGTACCCAGAGCAATGGCGGACGCTATATGTTGGTAGAATGCCCAGAATTATTATCGATAATGAAGGAGCAAAATGGCGATTTGAACGTTTAGTCCGGTTTTATTGTACAATCTTTTTCCCAAAAAGTAAATTGAATGTCTTCCTTATTTCATCAAAAGTAGATCCATAAACTCAACACTTCCATCACTTTGCATGGGGGTCGTTGGCAAAGTCGTTTTTTTACCAGGAGACTGTAGCGCCCCACAAAATGAACATGAAAATGCTGTAGGAAGTAGCAAGTTAATTTTTTTCCACTTTCCCAAAAAAGTCTGATAAAAACGTATAGCTGAACACAATAGAAAATCTTTGGAGGGAGCTGAAAGTCCGTATTGCCCAGCGACAGCCCCGAAACCTGAAGGATCTGGAGAAGGTCTGTATGGAGGAGTGGGCCAAAATCCCTGCTGCAGTGTGTGCAAACCTGGTCAAGACCTACAGGAAACGTATGATCTCTGTAATTGCAAACAAAGGTTTCTGTACCAAATATTAAGTTCTGCTTTTCTGATGTATCAAATACTTATATCATGCAATAAAATGCAAATTAAATTACTTAAAAATCATACAATGTGATTTTCTGGATTTTTGTTATAGATTCCGTCTCTCACAGTTGAAGTGTACCTATGATAAAAAATTACAGACCTCTACATGCTTTGTAAGTAGGAAAACCTGCAAAATCGGCAGTGTATCAAATACTTGTTCTCCCCACTGTATAGCATATGAAATCTTTGTCTACTTCTCTGCTATTTAAAATCTGAAATCAGAACACTACCACAAAAATACATGTAAAGAACTGAAGCAAGGCACACAGTTTTATTTAATGTACAATTACCAAGATATTATAGTTGTTCTTTAGCACGCTACTCCTACACCGTTGAACTTTTTTGATAACATTTATACTTTTTAAACTGTTGAACTTGTATTAAACTTCATCCACTTTAATGGGATTTATTCAATATTCTAAACCTCCCGTTGTGAAAAACTCCCATTCTGAAGCTGTGACTTTCAACATTTTATTCACTGTAAACAATGTAACTTTTGACACAAATCAGCTACTTTGACAACTTTACCAGCATTTTAGACAAAATCTTAGAGGGTATGAAATCTTCAACATAATTATCTTCTACTGATCAAATGCTACAGCTAGCCGTTTTAGCAACCACGTCTCAACTTTATGAATCAACTGATGTTTTGACCACTTTCCCAACAAGTTAGACAACTTGATAACCAGGTGGCGAATCGCATCTCTGCATGTCTGGCAGACATATCAGTATGGATGACGGATCACCCCCTCAAGCTGAACCTTGGCAAGACGGAGCTGCTCTTCCTCCTGGGGAAGGACTGCCCGTTCCATGATCTCGCCATCACGGTTGACAACTCCATTGTGTCCTCCTCCCAGAGTGCGAAGAGCCTTGGCGTGACCCTGGACAACACCCTGTCGTTCTCCGCTAACATCAAGGCGGTGACCCGATCCTGCAGGTTCATGCTCTACAACATTCGGAGAGTACGACCCTGCCTTACACAGGAAGCGGCACAGGTCCTAATCCAGGCACTTGTCATCTCCCGTCTGGATTACTGCAACTCGCTGTTGGCTGGGCTCCCTGCCTGTGCCATTAAACCCCTACAACTCATCCAGAATGCCGCAGCCCGTCTGGTGTTCAACCTTCCCAAGTTCTCTCACGTCACCCCGCTCCTCCGCACACTCCACTGGCTTCCAGTTGAAGCTCGCATCTGTTACAAGACCATGGTGCTTGCCTATGGAGCTGTGAGGGGAACGGCACCTCTGTACCTTCAGGCTCTGATCAGTCCCTACACCCAAACGAGGGCATTGCGTTCATCCACCTCTGGCCTGCTGGCTCCCCTTCCTCTGCGGAAGCATAGTTCCCGCTCAGCCCAGTCAAAACTGTTCGCTGCTCTGGCACCCCAATGGTGGAACAAGCTCCCTCATGACGGCAGGACAGCGGAGTCACTCACCACCTTCCGGAGACATTTGAAACCCCACCTCTTTAAGGAATACCTGGGATAGGATAAAGTAATCCTTCTACCCCCCCGCCCCCTAAAAAAAAAAATGTAAAAAAAAAAATACAATTTCTTTTTTTCTTTAAATAAAAATAAAAATATATTGTAAAGTGGTTATCCCACTGGCTATAGGGTGAATGCACCAATTTGTAAGTCGCTCTGGATAAGAGCGTCTGCTAAATGACGTAAATGTAAGTAAATCTACTTTTCTGCTATTGAAATCTGAAATCAGAATATAAATAACTTCTACAAATCAAGAGATACGGCTGTTTTACTAACCCCATCAGCTACATTCATTAAGCTGCACTGTCAAATTAACTGTCATAGAACTTCAGGAATTTCAAATTATAGCACAAGAACTCAAGTAGTGGACTATATATCTACAGTGGAACTTGGGGTACCATCATGTATTGTAGTGGACTATATATCTACAGTGGAACTTGGGGTACCATCATGTATTGTAGTGGACTATATATCTACAGTGGAACTTGGGGTACCATCATGTATTGTAGTGGACTATATATCTACAGTGGAACTTGGGGTACCATCATGTATTGTAGTGGACTATATATCTACAGTGGAACTTGGGGTACCATCATTTATTGTAGTGGACTATATCTATCTACAGTGGAACTTGGGGTACCATCACGTATTGTAGTGGACTACCTATCTACAGTGGAACTTGGGGTACCATCATGTATTGTAGTGGACTATATATCTACAGTGGAACTTGGGGTACCATCACGTATTGTAGTGGACTACCTATCTACAGTGGAACTTGGGGTACCATCATGTATTGTAGTGGACTATATATCTACAGCGGAACTTGGGGTACCATCATGTATTGTAGTGGACTATATATCTACAGTGGAACTTGGGGTACCATCATGTATTGTAGTGGACTATATATCTACAGTGGAACTTGGGGTACCATCATGTATTGTAGTGGACTACCTATCTACAGTGGAACTTGGGGTACCATCATATATTGTAGTGGACTATATCTATCTACAGTGGAACTTGGGGTACCATCACGTATTGTAGTGGACTACCTATCTACAGTGGAACTTGGGGTACCATCATGTATTGTAGTGGACTATATATCTACAGTGGAACTTGGGGTACCATCATGTATTGTAGTGGACTATATATCTACAGTGGAACTTGGGGTACCATCATGTATTGTAGTGGACTATATATCTACAGTGGAACTTGGGGTACCATCATGTATTGTAGTGGACTATATATCTACAGTGGAACTTGGGGTACCATCATGTATTGTAGTGGACTATATATCTACAGTGGAACTTGGGGTACTAACACGGTATACCTAACACATGTAGTGGACTGATTCTGTTGACGACACGGCGTATCCTTATTAACACGGTATACCTAACACATGTAGTGGACTGATTCTGTTGACGACACGGCGTAGCATTATTCTCCAATGTGGACGATTTAAGGACTTCCACCAGACTGATTGGTCTTCCAACTTGGTTAATAAGGATACGCCGTGTCGTCAACAGAATCAGTCCACTACATGTGTTAGGTATACCGTGTTAATAATGCTACGCCGTGTCGTCAACAGAATCAGTCCACTACATGTGTTAGGTATACCGTGTTAATAATGCTACGCCGTGTCGTCAACAGAATCAGTCCACTACGTGTGTTAGGTATACCGTGTTAATAAGGATACGCCGTGTCGTCAACAGAATCAGTCCACTACGTGTGTTAGGTATACCGTGTTAATAAGGATACGCTGTGTCGTCAACAGAATCAGTCCACTACATGTGTTAGGTATACCGTGTTAATAAGGATACGCCGTGTCGTCAACAGAATCAGTCCACTACGTGTGTTAGGTATACCGTGTTAATAAGGATAAGCCGTGTCGTCAACAGAATCAGTCCACTACGTGTGTTAGGTATACCGTGTTAATAAGGATACGCCGTGTCGTCAACAGAATCAGTCCACTACATGTGTTAGGTATACCGTGTTAATAAGGATACGCCGTGTCGTCAACAGAATCAGTCCACTACATGTGTTAGGTATACCGTGTTAATAAGGATACAAGGTGTCGTCAACAGAAATACTGTTTAAAAGTCACACACAATCAGTGGCGACATGTTTAGCAAAAAATAAAGAAGTTGTTTTTGCTTTAATACTTGTCACATATCAGTTTGCAAACAATGTAAAAAAATAAGTTCATAAAGCCGCATACAAACATGGTCTTTTTTTTGCTTTTTGAATAAAGGCAGCTCCAAAACGCAGGTGTTTCAGACCAGCTCAGTGTTTTCTGTGGGGGGAGCCAGCGGAAAATACGGAGCGTAGGGGTTAGTAATGTTCTCTAGTTGGGCCGTGATTGGCTCAGTGTTTTCTGTGGGGGGAGCCAGCGGAAAATACGGAGCGTAGGGTTTCACCCCAAATATAGTAGAAATGTGTATACGATATTCAAATTATCATGTAGTGTCAACCCACTAACATTACTAAACATTCAAGGGTAAAGAAGAAGGCGGGAACTGTTTTAAGAAAGCCACCTAAAGGTGGGAGGAGCATAGTGCCTTTGTTTGTCAAGGGGTATAAAAACAGTATGTTTGTGTTTTGTGGACCTTGAATCATTGATGATTAAAACCAGAGCTTTACAACCTCAGGTAATGATTCAAGCTTAGGTTGAATTAGAGATAGAAATTCACGTGACAGACTTACACATGTACTGCACCTGGAATTATCCCTCTACACATGTACTGCACCTGGAATTATCCCTCTGCACCATTTACACATGTACTGCACTGGAATTATCCCTCTACACATGTACTGCACCTGGAATTATCCCTCTGCACCATTTACACATGTACTGCACTGGAATTATCCCTCTACACATGTACTGCACTGGAATTATCCCTCTACACATGTACTGCACTGGAATTATCCCATTGGCTGGCAGAAACTTGCTTTATTGGGCCATCAAAGCTGGCTCAGTGATTTTAGTGATTGGTTCCATTTCAGTCACGTGCATAAGGGCGAGGGGTCCTATTTTGACATAGTGGAAGATATACTGAATTTATTCTGTTTTTCATACTAAGACATGTGTTGCTTTTGCACACATTTGTTAATTGGTTTGTCATTGTTTTGCAATATGTTCAAATCAAATCAAGCTTTATTTATACAGCACATTTCAGATATGGAAATGGCTTCACAGGAAAAAAAACAAATACATCAGAAATATTTACCAGACAACAAACAGAAGAATAACAACTGAAAGACTAAAGAGCATCTAAGAATATAATCCTAAAACTCACTAGTTTCTAGAACTATGGTCTTCCTAAAACTCACTAGCTTCTAGAACTCTGGTCTTCCTAAAACTCACTAGCTTCTAGAACTCTGGTCTTCCTAAAACTCATTAGCTTCTAGAACTCTGGTCTTCCTAAAACTCATTAGCTTCTAGAACTCTGGTCTTCCTAAAACTCATTAGCTTCTAGAACTCTCGTCCCCTTGGAACGAGCCCAACCAGGGAATCCTGCAATGTCCATAAATGCCCTTTTATGTGTGTGTAAAGTGCGGGCATCCAGCGGGAATGAAACAAATTGTGTCACAATATTAGGTTGTGACAAAGCTGTCAGTGTTTGGGTGATGACTCTGCTGACGGAGGATTGGGACAGACCCAAGTCATCACTGCTGCATTGTTGCATTTTCCCTGTTGCCAAATACCTCAGGGTTGTGATTACTTTCTTCTCCGGTGTAATAGCGTTGTGGCGTCGAGTTGGTGAAGTAATTGCATCTCTAAGGAGATCCACCACAAACATGATTCCTGCACGATCCAATCTGTAGCGTCTCAATAATTCCCTGTCATCCAGTGTTTGCAGGACATCTCTCCTGCCTCCTCTGTTGGCCATTTTGTGCAGCTGCTTAGGGTAACTCCTAAGCCACTAAAAGTCCTCTTCCCTGCTCTTAGCAGATCTCGCCTTAGGAGCCCTTTTAAGCGCTAGGACTCTTGAGGAATAGCTTTTATATTAACTGGGATTTTCGTGTCACTTTTAGGGGAAATTCTAAGAAAACGTCATGCCTCTGAGAATTTTCTTAGAATTTGGCCGCTAGGAGCCACTTTTTGCACAAAAATTCTTTAGAGATACGGGCCCAGGTCTTCCTAAAACTCACTGGCTTCTAGAACTCTCGTCTTCCTAAAACTCATTAGCTTCTAGAACTCTGGTCTTCCTAAAACTCATTAGCTTCTAGAACTCTCGTCTTCCTAAAACTCATTAGCTTCTAGAACTCTCGTCTTCCTAAAACTCATTAGCTTCTAGAACTCTCGTCTTCCAAAACTCATTAGCTTCTAGAACTCTGGTCTTCCTAAAACTCATTAGCTTCTAGAACTCTCGTCTTCCTAAAACTCATTAGCTTCTAGAACTCTCGTCTTCCTAAAACTCATTAGCTTCTAGAACTCTCGTCTTCCAAAACTCATTATCTTCTAGAACTCTCGTCTTCCTAAAACTCATTAGCTTCTAGAACTCTGGTCTTCCTAAAACTCATTAGCTTCTAGAACTCTCGTCCCCTTGGAACGAGCCCAAACAAAACTCATCTCCAATACAGAAAAACGTGCAGTCAAAATAAATTGTGAACCCTGATATTCTAAAAGCAGTGCAACAATGTCAATATAATTGTACTAAAAAATTGTCAGTTGGTTGCATAAATAATTATGATTACTAAATGTTACATGAATTGTAAATATGAAATATCAAAACCAAATGTACACCCCTTTGTTAATATGTATTGGCAATAATTCACTTAATGGTGAGGCATGGAATAATTAAAAATGTATATTTTGTCAGGCTGGATGTTTGAAATATGAGTAGGTGATTTGAGTCACGCTTCTTCAGTAGTGGAATAAAGACAATTAGCACTTGAATGTTGTAAAGAAATACTGGAGTGATGTAAGATTGTTAATAAAACGGATTATAGACCAATTTATTATACTGGGTCCATGTTTATAGGCTGCAAGTACGTTGAAATTAAGTTGTTTTCAAGTCATTGAAAAAACGACCTGAAAATACATATTTTCAACTTCCACTTTCAACAAAAACCCAACATATATTGGATGTCGGTGGGATACTGCCCAATGTCAAAACAGTTTTAACGCGTCCAAATCAATAACCAATATGCAGAAACAGTTTGATATATTGAAAACCTAAACATCAAATGTACTATCAACACAAACATGTGCCACAATAATCATATTACGTGTATTTTTGTAAACGAGCAACTTATAAACTGCACATGTTTGTTTTTAACAAGTACCAAAAAATCACACATGGAAATGGGAGATATCTTTTACCTCACTGGTTAGAGGACAACCTGCAGAAGACAGTATTTTGGAGAGATGCATTTAAATTTAGGGTTCACTAAATAAAGAAACTCAACACTTATTTGTCATCACTCATATTGATATCATGTTGAAATCAATTGCGTGAAAGGGGGGAGATGAGGTTGCACGTCCTGTTAACTAACAGCTCAAACACCACTTGGAATCTGGGAATAATGTGTACATCACTGGTTAGAGGACAATTTGTAGAAAACAGCTAGATACATTTTGAAGTGTTGCATTTTGATTCAAGTGGGTCGCCAACAAGGTAAGTGTAACACAACTTTTTTTTTCTTTCACTTTTCGTTAAATCACATAAATACTCTTTCAATTCAGAGCCTGTATTTTTCCCAGAGGCTAATATCCATATCATGCTGAAATAAATAGAACAGGGGGGAAATGTTTAAGGTTCTACATCGTGACATTCATTAAAATACTCCTACTACAATGTTAAAACATTCTACATTGTGACATTCATATCATGAAACAACTCCTTCATGTATGTATTTTCTGATGTTTGATCAGAGATCTTTTATCAGAGTATCGCTTGTCGCATTGAGCGCAGCTATGAGGTTTCTCTCCTGTGTGTGTTCTCTGGTGTGATACCAGGCTGTTTAGCCAAGTAAAACTCTTCCCACATTGATTACAGCTATACGATTTCTCTCCTGTGTGTGTTCTCTGGTGTTTCCTCAGATAGCTAGATGTAACAAAACTCTTCCCACAATGATCACAGCTATAAGATTTCTCTCCTGTGTGTGTTCTCTGGTGCACTATCAGGCCACTTGACTGAATAAAACTCTTCCCACATTGATTACAGCGATAAGGTTTCTCTCCTGTGTGTGTTCTCTGGTGTATCGTCAGATAGCTAGATGTAACAAAACTCTTCCCACATTGATTACAATTGTATGGTTTCTCTCCTGTGTGTGTTCTCTGATGCAGCATCAAAGTCTGTGATGTTGAAAAGCTTTTCCCACAATCTGAACAGTGGTGAAGCTTCTCTCCTGTGTGTGTTCTCTGGTGCGCTATCAGGGAGCGTGACACAGTAAAACTCTTCCCACATTGAGCACAGCCAAAAGATTTCTCTCCAGTGTGTATTCTCTGGTGTGATTTCAGGGTGCTTAGCTGAGTAAAACTCTTCCCACATTGATCACAGCCATAAGGTTTCTCTCCAGTGTGAATTCTTTGATGTATTTTAAGGTCTGCTGAACAGGTGAATCTCTTCCCACAGTCAGAGCAGCAATGAGGTTTATCTCCAGTGTGTATTCTCAGGTGTACTTTTAGTGCATTTGATCGTGAGTAACGTTTCCCACAGTCAGAGCAGCAATGAGGTTTCTCTCCTGTGTGAATTCTCATGTGTAGTTTTAGTGAATCAGATCTTGAGTAACTCTTCCCACAGTCAGAGCAGCAGTGAGATTTCTTTCCTGTGGGTCTCTCCTGGTGTTCTGATCTGGAGAGAACCTTCTCTGCCTCCTCAGCTTCATGATGTTGTTGAGGCTCCCCAGAGGATCCACAATAGTCACGTCTCTCTCCTGTGTGAACGACAAAGTCAGACAGATGGTTAAAGGCCCACAAGCTGTACAACAACCAAGAAGTTGAAATAAGTTTAGTTGTTGAAATCCTAAGCAGAGTGCCAGACGACTTTTACTCTCCAATATAGGACCCTTTCTGTGTTTGCTGTTTGTTGCTATGCAACACAATTTGGCTGCAGAAACTCCTCCATGCTAATAACCTCTAGTTATGGATGTAGTATATCTGAACTCCTCCATGCTAATAACCTCGAGTTATGGATGTAGTATATCTGAACTCCTCCATGCTAATAACCTCTAGTTATGGATGTAGTATATCTGAACACCTCCATGCTAATAACCTCTAGTTATGGATGTAGTATATCTGAACTCCTCCATGCTAATAACCGCTAGTTATGGATGTAGTATATCTGAACTCCTCCATGCTAATAACCTCTAGTTATGGATGTAGTATATCTGAACTCCTCCATGCTAATAACCTCTAGTTATGGATGTAGTATATCTGAACTCCTCCATGCTAATAACCGCTAGTTATGGATGTAGTATATCTGAACTCCTCCATGCTAATAACCTCTAGTTATGGATGTAGTATATCTGAACTCCTCCATGCTAATAACCTCTAGTTATGGATGTAGTATATCTGAACTCCTCCATGCTAATAACCTCTAGTTATGGATGTAGTACATCTGAACTCCTCCATGCTAATAACCTCTAGTTATGGATGTAGTATATCTGAACTCCTCCATGCTAATAACCTCTAGTTATGGATGTAGTATATCTGAACTCCTCCATGCTAATAACCTCTAGTTATGGATGTAGTATATCTGAACTCCTCTATGCTAATAACCTCTAGTTATGGATGTAGTATATCTGAACTCCTCCATGCTAATAACCTCTAGTTATGGATGTAGTATATCTGAACTCCTCTATGCTAATAACCTCTAGTTGTGGATGTAGTATATCTGCATGGAGCAACAATGGTGAGCGAAGATTTTAGTTTTTCACAACGTATTCTGAATATTACAGCGCACTATCAGTGGAAGATCAGGAGTGCTACTCAAGGAAACTCACATTAAGCTCTGTGTCGCTATTCACTAATTCACCACCGTGGGGGAAAACTCATGGGAGTTCTCAGAGGCTGCCAGCAACAATAGCCTCCATTTACAGGTTGGCTTATGAGTGCATTTCCCACTACTTTAGGATTATAATTGTAAGGCTCAACAACATATACCTACTGTAGGACCCATAACTTCACCTAACATAGACCTACAGTAGGACCCATAACTTCACCTAACAACATATACCTACTGTAGGACCCATAACTTCACCTAACAACATAGACCTACTGTAGGACCCATAACTTCACCTAACAACATAGACCCACTGTAGGACCATAACTTCACCTAACATAGACCTACTGTAGGACCCATAACTTCACCTAACAACATAGACCTACTGTAGGACCCATAACTTCACCTAACAACATATACCTACTGTAGGACCCATAACTTCACCTAACAACATAAACCTACTGTAGGACCCATAACTTCACCTAACAACAACATAGACCTACTGTAGGACCCATAACTTCACCTAACAATAACATATACCTACTGTAGGACCCATTACTTCACCTAACAACATAGACCTACTGTAGGACCCATAACTTCACCTAACAATATAGACCTACTGTAAGACCCATAACTTCACATACCAATATAGACCTACTGTAAGACTCATAACTTCACATAACAATAACATAGACCTACTGTAGGACCCATAACTTCACCTAACAACAACATAGACCTACTGTAGGACCCATAACTTCACCTAACAACATAGACCTACTGTAGGACCCATAACTTCACCTAACAATAACATAGACCTACTGTAGGACCCAAGAATACTTTGTGAATAATCCCACTAGGCTACTCTGTAAAGTGTTGTCATTCTAAATGTCCTGAATAAAGGAAAATAGCTCTGTATGTTGTGCCAAAGCCTCTCCATCAAGGAACAGTCCTCTACACATTATGGGGAAAGTTTCCCTGTGTCCAAACTGACACACAGAAACATATAAAACATGACCACATTACCTTGATGCTTTCTGTTAGATCTAACGAGACCCTACTGTAAACCAATCAGACCCTACTGTAAACCAATCAGACCCTACTGTAAACCAATCAGACCCTACTGTAAATCAATCAGACCCTACTGTAAATCAATCAGACCCTACTGTAAATCAATCAGACCCTACTGTAAATCAATCAGACCCTACTGTAAATCAATCAGACCCTACTGTAAACCAATCAGACTAAACCCTACTGTAAATCAATCAGACTAAACCCTACTGTAAATCAATCAGACCCTACTGTAAATCAATCAGACAATAACACATTATAAACATCCATTTGTTAGGGATATTTGATCCAACGTGGAGAACGGCATTAACTGTCTTTCCTGGCATAACGAATGAGATGCCAAGATATTCTCGACATTCCTTCTGAACGACGTTTTCACCGCACTTTGGCTGTTGCATCGCGTACCGTTTGTCACCTTCAATCAAGTTAAGGCGACTCTCAGAAGCATTGGATTTTGCGAACCGTGAAATGTAGGATTTCTGTGGCCATGAAAACTGTTTTTTCCAAGCGTAACATAAGGAGACACTAAAATGTTACGTAGGTAGAGCGCATTTCAGAGATCTGAATACAAAACACTGTCCGACAGCAAGATCCAGTATTTAAGATGGAGTTCATCATATGACAAGCTTAACGTTATGACTATAACTACTGTTCCCTGAAGGAGGGAAACTAGGTACAACATACTATTAAATCTGCGACTCGCCTTCCACAGGTGACGAGCCTGAGGTTCGGATTAATTCCTTCAATTTAATACCGCTCTTCACCGAACCCAGGAACGGGCGGTGCGGGGCCAAACAGGTGTTGTTCCTTGTTAAGTTAAAAGTCATAACATTACGTTCCGTTTCAGTCGGTCAACTTCAGTACAACATACTATGGGGAAATAGAATCCCGCCCCAGACCAACCCCAACGGATACTAAATGAAAAGGCTCATTGCAGACCACCCAGACCTGACCCAGCAAGATGCGGCAGTCTGGGTATTTCACACATGGTGCGCTGCCTAGTGACTTCCCCCAGCTGTTAGCACACTGGGAGCAGTGACGTCCAAGTCTCCCCCAGCTGTTAGCACACTGGGAGCAGTGACGTCCAAGTCTCCCCCAGCTGTTAGCACACTGGGAGCAGTGACGTCCAAGTCTTCCCCAGCTGTTAGCACACTGGGAGCAGTGACGTCCAAGTCTTCCCCAGCTGTTAGCTGTTAGCACACTGGGAGCAGTGACGTCCAAGTCTCCCCCAGCTGTTAGCACACTGGGAGCAGTGACGTCCAAGTCTTCCCCAGCTGTTAGCACACTGGGAGCAGTGACGTCCAAGTCTTCCCCAGCTGTTAGCACACTGGGAGCAGTGACGTCCAAGTCTCCCCCAGCTGTTAGCACACTGGGAGCAGTGACGTCCAAGTCTCCCCCAGCTGTTAGCACACTGTGAGCAGTGACGTCCAAGTGGTAAAACCTCACAGAAATGTGTGGTGATGCCCAACTCGCCGCAGCACAAATATCTCCTACAGTCAAACCTTTAAATATCGCCCAAGACGTTGCCAGACCCCTGGTGGAGTGGGAGCGTACACCGCTGGGTAACCTTTGACCCTTGTTGCTATACACCAGTGGGAGAGAGACACTGTTTAGGGAGCGCCCTACCGTGAGCCAGAATATCACCAATATTTTCCGTCACCCTCTGTCAAAAAGGTACCCAAGCTTGGACAGTTACAGAACACATGGATCATGTCACCTGTACTTGACTGACATCTCCGGCAATAGGTTGGATTATATCAAACCCATTCTGTTCAACCTCAGAGGAGTCTGATAAATCCTATTGAATCAGCTTGGACCGGGCATCTCTCATAGGGAGGAGCATCTGTTGTACTGTTATATGAATCAGCTTGGACCGGGCATCTCTCATAGGGAGGAGCATCTGTTGTACTGTTATATTCCATTCCTCCTCTCCAAATGTTACCTCCAGGTCTTTTACCCATAAGGCCTTTAGGCCTTTACAAGGTCCATTAAATCCATATATAAGGTGGCTGTATATGTATATACATATATATATATATATATATATATATATATATATTAATAACAACCCTGCGGTATATGGTCATTAACAAAGGATTTCTATCTTAACACTTATATCAGAATGTACAGGGAATTAGTTGGTATTCTGTCTTACCTTAAACATACAATCTCTAAGCTGGAGATATCTCCAAAAGTCTCTGTAAATTACACTTGCACCTTAGTTCTTCAAAAAGAGCTAAAAGTGTTTTCTTGACAACCAATGTTCTTTATCCCCTTTCTAAACGAATCTTTCCAGAAAACCAAGTGTCCCCCCATTTTCCATGTAGGGTTGTTCCATAACGAAGCAGAGCTCGTCAAGAAAGGGGAAGATCTCTCTCTCTTATGAATCTGACTCCGTATATTTTTAGTATGGGGACATTATCGGATTCTGCAGTCCCACCTTTTGTTGACTCAAATAATCTGATGCTCCGAATGGGGCATTAAGTTCCTCTTCCATGTCCACCCAAATTGGCCAATTAGAGTTCTCAATAAAGATACTATTTTGGGCAGTTATAAAGGCTTCTTGATATAATTGCATGTTGGGGAACTTTCATTCTCCCTTCTCAGTCTTTGTCTGTAATCTCGCTAGTTTCATCCTGGCCCTTTTACAGGCCCAAATAAACGGAGCAATCATTCTGTCTATGGATTTAAAGGTGTAGACAGGTATGGACAGTGGTAACACGCGGATGACGTAATTCAGTTTAGGAGCTATGACCATCTTTAGAACCTGTATCCTACCCCATAATGAGATTCGTAGTTTATCCCAGTTTTTCAACTGGAGTTGGAATTTTGTTCAATAGTGGGTCAAGGTTTTTAGAAATCTTGTTCCCTAGACCAGGATTTAAAGCGATCCCCAGGTACTTCAAGTTTTTAGGGACTCGTTGAAACCTCCAGTTGAGGAAGTCATTTCTCAGACACTGTTTTGATAGGGGCATTACTTCAGATTTGGTCCAGTTTACTTTATAGCCCGATATCTCTGAAAATGCATTTACTAGGTCCGGTAAAAGAGATATGGAGAGTTGGGGGTCTGACATTAATAGTAATATATGTCGTCTGCATAAAGCAGTAGTTTATTCTCCCTACCTCCCATAGTAACCCCTTTGATTGACTGATGCAGCCTAATGGCTTCGGCTAATGGTTCTAATGCTATAATAAATAGGAGAGGAGAGAGACAGTCACCTTGTCTCGTGCCTCACCCTACTGAAAATGGAGACGATCGTAGTCCGTTAGTGACTACTATGGATTTGGGGTCGTTGTACACACATTTAATAATATTCTGAAAGCCCTGTCCAAATCCAGATGTATTTAGAGTTTAAGGCAGGTAGTCCCAGCCCACCCTATCAAAGGCTTTCTCTGTGTCTAGGGATAAGGCTGTCACTGAAGTATCCAAATCTTTTGCCTTCCAGATGACATGGAGTCAGGTCAAGACCCTGGTGAGGACGACGAGCACACAGATGAGATTCCCTGAGACGGTTTCTGACAATTTGTGCAGAAATTATTTGGTTGCGCAGACCCACGTTTCATAAGCTGTCCGGGTAGCTGGTCTCAGATGATCCCGGAGGTGACCAAGCCAGATGTGGAGGTCCTCAAAACTTGAGACATCTGTGGCATTGTGTTCTGTGACAAAACTGCACATTTTAGAGTGGCCTTTTATTGTCCCCAGCACAAGGTGCATCTGTGTAATGATCATGCTGTTTAATCAGCTTCTTGATATGCCACACCGGTCAGGTGGATGGATTATCTTGGCAAATGAAAAATGTTCATTAACAGGGATGTAAACAAATGTGTGCACAAAATTTGAGAGAAATAAGCTTTTTGTGCGTATGGAACATTTCTGGGATCTTTTATTTCAGCTCATGAAACATGGGACCAACACTTTACATGTTGCGTTTCTATTTTTGTTCAGTATATTTGTCCAGCCTTTGCTGATCTGCCAGCAGATGTGCATAATATGCTGCGACCCTTAATGAAAAGGTATTTAATAACTGCAAATAACAAAAATGTAGCTAAACTTAAAACAAGTTTCACCGGTGCGGTTGAATGCAGCATTGCTGTGTGGTGTCAGTCAAAATGTCTTGTAGTCGAGTCTAGACTGCTGCTCAAATGTTGCTGTAATAGACCTACATGTTTCTCCTTTGCACAGTGTTTTGTTGAAAGTTTAGTTTTCTGGTTCTTCATTGTCAAGCTTTAAAAACCGAAGCCTGACTGAAAAATTTCCAGTAGCCTAGGACTGTAGCGTGTGTCTGTACCCTTTCCCTCCGCTGACTGCTCTAAGCGGGACACACGAAAGCAGCGCAACTGACGTTGAATTCACCGATGCGAGCACAACAGGCTGTAATTTCATAAAGTAGATGACTCAACTTTTGACTCATTTATACTTGCTTGTGTGTCCTATTGTCCTTTAGTAGTAAACCCGCGTGTGAATCCTTTATCTTTTCAGTATAATTTGTTTATACATTTATCCTACAACATGTTTAAACTTTCGGTCTGGTAGATACCATTAGTGATATGATCCAGTGTTTTGGCTGGCTCGTGTGTGGGTCTGTGTGTGGATCTGGGAGGAGGGGTATGTCTGTCGCAATGCACTGACGTTTGGCGTGCAGCACTTTGGCAGTGCTTGCTGGGAGTTGTAGTGCAGTCCATCATGGGCGGTATGTATGGAAGCGGGCCAAAATGTTTTGACAGCCCAAATAACTTCGCGGGCCGGATAGAAATGTGTGACGGGGACCTCCCGAGAGGCGCAGAGACCCTAAGGTCTAAAGGTCTAAAGGTCACTGCCTCCCGAGAGGCGCAGGGACCTAAGGTCTAAAGGTCTAAAGGTCTAAAGGTCACTGCCTCCCGAGAGGCGCAGGGACCTAAGGTCTAAAGGTCTAAAGGTCACTGCCTCCCGAGAGGCGCAGGGACCTAAGGTCTAAAGGTCTAAAGGTCTAAAGGTCACTGCCTCCCGAGAGGCGCAGGGACCTAAGGTCTAAAGGTCTAAAGGTCACTGCCTCCCGAGAGGCGCAGGGACCCTAAGGTCTAAAGGTCTAAAGGTCACTGCCTCCCGAGAGGCGCAGGGACCTAAGGTCTAAAGGTCACTGACTCCCGAGAGGCGCAGGGACCTAAGGTCTAAAGGTCTAAAGGTCACTGACTCCCGAGAGGCGCAGGGACCTAAGGTCTAAAGGCCACTGCCTCCCGAGAGGCGCAGGGACCTAAGGTCTAAAGGTCTAAAGGTCACTGCCTCCCGAGAGGCGCAGGGACCTAAGGTCTAAAGGTCTAAAGGTCACTGCCTCCCGAGAGGCGCAGGGACCTAAGGTCTAAAGGTCTAAAGGTCACTGCCTCCCGAGAGGCGCAGGGACCTAAGGTCTAAAGGTCAATGCCTCCCGAGAGGCGCAGGGACCTAAGGTCTAAAGGTCTAAAGGTCACTGCCTCCCGAGGGGCGCAGGGACCTAAGGTCTAAAGGTCACTGCCTCCCGAGAGGCGCAGGGACCTAAGGTCTAAAGGTCTAAAGGTCTAAAGGTCACTGCCTCCCGAGAGGTGCAGGGACCTAAGGTCTAAAGGTCACTGCCTCCCGAGAGGCGCAAGGACCTAAGGTCTAAAGGTCACTGCCTCCCGAGAGGCGCAGGGACCTAAGGTCTAAAGGACACTGCCTCCCGAGAGGCGCAGGGACCTAAGGTCTAAAGGTCTATAGGTCTAAAGGTCACTGCCTCCCGAGAGGCGCAGGGACCTAAGGTCTAAAGGTCACTGCCTCCCGAGAGGCGCAGGGACGTAAGGTCTAAAGGTCTAAAGGTCACTGCCTCCCGAGAGGCGCAGGGACCCTAAGGTCTAAAGGTCACTATCTCCCGAGAGGCGCAGGGACCTAAGGTCTAAAGGTCTAAAGGACTAAAGGTCACAGCCTCCCGAGAGGCGCAGGGACCTAAGGTCTAAAGGTCTAAAGGTCACTGCCTCCCGAGAGGCGCAGGGACCTAAGGTCTAAAGGTCTAAAGGTCACTGCCTCCCGAGAGGCGCAGGGACCTAAGGTCTAAAGGTATGAAGGTCACTGCCTCCCGAGAGGCGCAGGGACCCTAAGGTCTAAGGTCTAAGGTCACTGCCTCCCGAGAGGCGCAGGGACCTAAGGTCTAAAGGTCTAAAGGTCACTGCCTCCCGAGAGGCACAGGGACCCTAAGGTCTAAAGGTCATTATCTCCTGAGAGGCGCAGGGACCTAAGGTCTAAAGGTCTAAAGGACTAAAGGTCACTGCCTCCCGAGAGGCGCAGGGACCTAAGGTCTAAAGGTCTACAGGTCTAAAGGTCACTGCCTCCCGAGAGGCGCAGGGACCTAAGGTCTAAAGGTCTAAAGGTCTAAAGGTCACTGCCTCCCGAGAGGCGCAGGGACCTAAGGTCTAAAGGTCTAAAGGTCACTGCCTCCCGAGAGGCGCAGGGACCTAAGGTCTAAAGGTCTAAAGGTCACTGCCTCCGGAGAAGCGCAGGGACCTAAGGTCTAAAGGTCTAAAGGTCACTGCCTCCCGAGAGGCGCAGGGACCTAAGGTCTAAAGGTCTAAAGGTCACTGCCTCCCGAGAGGCGCAGGGACCTAAGGTCTAAAGGTCTAAAGGTCACTGCCTCCCGAGAGGCGCAGGGACCTAAGGTCTAAAGGTCTAAAGGTCACTGCCTCCCGAGAGGCGCAGGGACCTAAGGTCTAAAGGTCTAAAGGTCAATGCCTCCCGAGAGGCGCAGGGACCTAAGGTCTAAAGGTCTAAAGGTCACTGCCTCCCGAGGGGCGCAGGGACCTAAGGTCTAAAGGTCACTGCCTCCCGAGAGGCGCAGGGACCTAAGGTCTAAAGGTCTAAAGGTCACTGCCTCCCGAGAGGTGCAGGGACCTAAGGTCTAAAGGTCACTGCCTCCCGAGAGGCGCAAGGACCTAAGGTCTAAAGGTCACTACCTCCCGAGAGGCGCAGGGACCTAAGGTCTAAAGGTCTAAAGGACACTGCCTCCCGAGAGGCGCAGGGACCTAAGGTCTAAAGGTCTAAAGGTCACTGCCTCCCGAGAGGCGCAGGGACCGAAGGTCTAAAGGTCACTGCCTCCCGAGAGGCGCAGGGACCTAAGGTCTAAAGGTCTAAAGGTCACTGCCTCCCGAGAGGCGCAGGGACCCTAAGGTCTAAAGGTCACTATCTCCCGAGAGGCGCAGGGACCTAAGGTCTAAAGGTCTAAAGGACTAAAGGTCACTGCCTCCCGAGAGGCGCAGGGACCTTAAGGTCTAAAGGTCTAAAGGTCACTGCCTCCCGAGAGGCGCAGGGACCCTAAGGTCTAAAGGTCTAAAGGTCTAAAGGTCACTGCCTCCCGAGAGGCGCAGGGACCTAAGGTCTAAAGGTCTAAAGGTCACTGCCTCCCGAGAGGCGCAGGGACCCAAGGTCTAAAGGTCTAAATGTCTAAAGGTCACTGCCTCCCGAGAGGCGCAGGGACCTAAGGTCTAAAGGTCTAAAGGTCACTGCCTCCCGAGAGGCGCAGGGACCTAAGGTCTAAAGGTCTAAAGGTCTAAAGGTCACTGCCTCCCGAGAGGCGCAGGGACCTAAGGTCTAAAGGTCTAAAGGTCACTGCCTCCCGAGAGGCGCAGGGACCTAAGGTCTAAAGGTCTAAAGGTTACTGCCTCCCGAGAGGCGCAGGGACCCTAAGGTCTAAAGGTCTAAAGGTCACTGCCTCGAGAAAGGCGCAGGGACCTAAGATCTAAAGGTCTAAAGGTCACTGCCTCC
The DNA here is from genome assembly GCF_020615455.1 of Coregonus clupeaformis. Taxonomy (NCBI): domain Eukaryota; kingdom Metazoa; phylum Chordata; class Actinopteri; order Salmoniformes; family Salmonidae; genus Coregonus; species Coregonus clupeaformis. The sequence goes on along the minus strand of NW_025534394.1, from coordinate 162,450 downwards.
CGAGAGGCGCAGGGACCTAAGGTCTAAAGGTCTAAAGGTCACTGCCTCCCGAGAGGCGCAGGGACCTAAGGTCTAAAGGTCTAAAGGTCTAAAGGTCACTGCCTTCCGAGAGGCGCAGGGACCTAAGGTCTAAAGGTCTAAAGGTCACTGCCTCCCGAGAGGCGCAGGGACCTAAGGTCTAAAGGTCTAAAGGTCACTGCCTCCCGAGAGGCGCAGGGACCTAAGGTCTAAAGGTCACTGCCTACCGAGAGGCGCAGGGACCTAAGGTCTAAAGGTCTAAAGGTCTAAAGGTCACTGCCTCCCGAGAGGCGCAGGGACCTAAGGTCTAAAGGTCTAAAGGTCACTGCCTCCCGAGAGGCGCAAGGACCTAAGGTATAAAGGTCACTGCCTCCCGAGAGGCGCAGGGACCTAAGGTCTAAAGGTATAAAGGTCTAAAGGTCACTGCCTCCCGAGAGGCGCAGGGACCTAAGGTCTAAAGGTCACTGACTCCCGAGAGGCGCAGGGACCTAAGGTCTAAAGGTCTAAAGGTCACTGCCTCCCGAGAGGCGCAGGGACCTAAGGTCTAAAGGTCTAAAGGTCACTGCCTCCCGAGAGGCGCAGGGACCTAAGGTCTAAAGGTCTAAAGGTCACTGCCTCCCGAGAGGCGCAGGGACCTAAGGTCTAAAGGTCACTGCCTCCCGAGAGGCGCAGGGACCTAAGGTCTAAAGGTTACTGCCTCCCGAGAGGCGCAGGGACCCTAAGGTCTAAAGGTCTAAAGGTCTAAAGGTCACTGCCTCGCGAAAGGCGCAGGGACCTAAGATCTAAAGGTCTAAAGGTCACTGCCTCCCGAGAGGCGCAGGGACCTAAGGTCTAAAGGTCTAAAGGTCTAAAGGTCACTACCTCCCGAGAGGCGCAGGGACCTAAGGTCTAAAGGTCTAAAGGTCACTGCCTTCCGAGAGGCGCAGGGACCTAAGGTCTAAAGGTCTAAAGGACTAAAGGTCACTGCCTCCCGAGAGGCGCAGGGACCTAAGGTCTAAAGGTCTAAAGGTCACTGCCTCCCGAGAGGCGCAGGGACCTAAGGTCTAAAGGTCTAATGGTCACTGCCTCCCGAACGGCGCAGGGACCTAAGGTCTAAAGGTCTAAAGGTCACTGCCTCCCGAGAGGCGCAGGGACCTAAGGTCTAAAGGTCTAAAGGTCACTGCCTCCCGAGAGGCGCAGGGACCGAAGGTATAAAGGTCACTGCCTCCCGAGAGGCGCAGGGACCTAAGGTCTAAAGGTATAAAGGTCTAAAGGTCACTGCCTCCCGAGAGGCGCAGGGACCTAAGGTCTAAAGGTCTAAAGGTCTAAAGGCCACTGCCTCCCGAGAGGCGCAGGGACCTAAGGTCTAAAGGTCTAAAGGTCACTGCCTCCCGAGAGGCGCAGGGACCTAAGGTCTAAAGGTCTAAAGGTCACTGCCTCCCGAGAGGCGCAGGGACCTAAGGTCTAAAGGTCTAAAGGTCACTGCCTCCCAGAGGCGCAGGGACCTAAGGTCTAAAGGTCAATGCCTCCCGAGAGGCGCAGGGACCCTAAGGTCTAAAGGTCTAAAGGTCACTGCCTCCCGAGGGGCGCAGGGACCTAAGGTCTAAAGGTCACTGCCTCCCGAGAGGCGCAGGGACCTAAGGTCTAAAGGTCTAAAGGTCTAAAGGTCACTGCCTCCCGAGAGGTGCAGGGACCTAAGGTCTAAAGGTCACTGCCTCCCGAGAGGCGCAAGGACCTAAGGTCTAAAGGTCACTGCCTCCCGAGAGGCGCAGGGACCTAAGGTCTAAAGGACACTGCCTCCCGAGAGGCGCAGGGACCTAAGGTCTAAAGGTCTAAAGGTCACTGCCTCCCGAGAGGCGCAGGGACCTAAGGTCTAAAGGTCACTGCCTCCCGAGAGGCGCAGGGACGTAAGGTCTAAAGGTCTAAAGGTCACTGCCTCCCGAGAGGCGCAGGGACCCTAAGGTCTAAAGGTCACTATCTCCCGAGAGGCGCAGGGACCTAAGGTCTAAAGGTCTAAAGGACTAAAGGTCACAGCCTCCCGAGAGGCACAGGGACCTAAGGTCTAAAGGTCTAAAGGTCTAAAGGTCACTGCCTCCCGAGAGGCGCAGGGACCTAAGGTCTAAAGGTCTAAAGGTCACTGCCACCCGAGAGGCGCAGGGACCTAAGGTCTAAAGGTATAAAGGTCACTGCCTCCCGAGAGGCGCAGGGACCTAAGGTCTAAAGGTCTAAAGGTCACTGCCTCCCGAGAGGCGCAGGGACCTAAGGTCTAAAGGTCTAAAGGTCACTGCCTCCCGAGAGGCGCAGGGACCCTAAGGTCTAAAGGTCATTATCTCCTGAGAGGCGCAGGGACCTAAGGTCTAAAGGTCTAAAGGACTAAAGGTCACTGCCTCCCGAGAGGCGCAGGGACCTAAGGTCTAAAGGTCTACAGGTCTAAAGGTCACTGCCTCCCGAGAGGCGCAGGGACCTAAGGTCTAAAGGTCTAAAGGTCTAAAGGTCACTGCCTCCCGAGAGGCGCAGGGACCTAAGGTCTAAAGGTCTAAAGGTCACTGCCTCCCGAGAGGCGCAGGGACCTAAGGTCTAAAGGTCTAAACGTCACTGCCTCCGGAGAAGCGCAGGGACCTAAGGTCTAAAGGTCTAAAGGTCACTGCCTCCCGAGAGGCGCAGGGACCCTAAGGTCTAAAGGTCTAAAGGTCACTGCCTCCCGAGAGGCGCAGGGACCTAAGGTCTAAAGGTCTAAAGGTCACTGCCTCCCGAGAGGCGCAGGGACCTAAGGTCTAAAGGTCTAAAGATCACTGCCTCCCGAGAGGCGCAGGGACCTAAGGTCTAAAGGTCTAAAGGTCAATGCCTCCCGAGAGGCGCAGGGACCTAAGGTCTAAAGGTCTAAAGGTCACTGCCTCCCGAGGGGCGCAGGGACCTAAGGTCTAAAGGTCACTGCCTCCCGAGAGGCGCAGGGACCTAAGGTCTAAAGGTCTAAAGGTCACTGCCTCCCGAGAGGTGCAGGGACCTAAGGTCTAAAGGTCACTGCCTCCCGAGAGGCGCAAGGACCTAAGGTCTAAAGGTCACTACCTCCCGAGAGGCGCAGGGACCTAAGGTCTAAAGGTCTAAAGGACACTGCCTTCCGAGAGGCGCAGGGACCTAAGGTCTAAAGGTCTAAAGGTCACTGCCTCCCGAGAGGCGCAGGGACCTAAGGTCTAAAGGTCTAAAGGTCACTGCCTCCCGAGAGGCGCAGGGACCTAAGGTCTAAAGGTCTAAAGGTCACTGCCTCCCGAGAGGCGCAGGGACCCTAAGGTCTAAAGGTCACTATCTCCCGAGAGGCGCAGGGACCTAAGGTCTAAAGGTCTAAAGGACTAAAGGTCACTGCCTCCCGAGAGGCGCAGGGACCTAAGGTCTAAAGGTCTAAAGGTCACTGCCTCCCGAGAGGCGCAGGGACCTAAGGTCTAAAGGTCTAAAGGTCTAAAGGTCACTGCCTCCCGAGAGGCGCAGGGACCTAAGGTCTAAAGGTCTAAAGGTCACTGCCTCCCGAGAGGCGCAGGGACCTAAGGTCTAAAGGTCTAAATGTCTAAAGGTCACTGCCTCCCGAGAGGCGCAGGGACCCTAAGGTCTAAAGGTCTAAAGGTCACTGCCTCCCGAGAGGCGCAGGGACCTAAGGTCTAAAGGTCTAAAGGTCTAAAGGTCACTGCCTCCCGAGAGGCGCAGGGACCTAAGGTCTAAAGGTCTAAAGGTCACTGCCTCCCGAGAGGCGCAGGGACCTAAGGTCTAAAGGTCTAAAGGTTACTGCCTCCCGAGAGGCGCAGGGACCCTAAGGTCTAAAGGTCTAAAGGTCACTGCCTCGAGAAAGGCGCAGGGACCTAAGATCTAAAGGTCTAAAGGTCACTGCCTCCCGAGAGGCGCAGGGACCTAAGGTCTAAAGGTCTAAAGGTCTAAAGGTCACTGCCTCCCGAGAGGCGCAGGGACCTAAGGTCTAAAGGTCTAAAGGTCACTGCCTTCCGAGAGGCGCAGGGACCTAAGGTCTAAAGGTCTAAAGGTCACTGCCTCCCGAGAGGCGCAGGGACCTAAGGTCTAAAGGTCTAAAGGTCACTGCCTCCCGAGAGGCGCAGGGACCTAAGGTCTAAAGGTCACTGCCTACCGAGAGGCGCAGGGACCTAAGGTCTAAAGGTCTAAAGGTCACTGCCTCCCGAGAGGCGCAGGGACCTAAGGTCTAAAGGTCTAAAGGTCACTGCCTCCCGAGAGGCGCAAGGACCTAAGGTATAAAGGTCACTGCCTCCCGAGAGGCGCAGGGACCTAAGGTCTAAAGGTATAAAGGTCTAAAGGTCACTGCCTCCCGAGAGGCGCAGGGACCTAAGGTCTAAAGGTCTAAAGGTCTAAAGGCCACTGCCTCCCGAGAGGCGCAGGGACCTAAGGTCTAAAGGTCTAAAGGTCACTGCCTCCCGAGAGGCGCAGGGACCTAAGGTCTAAAGGTCTAAAGGTCACTGCCTCCCGAGAGGCGCAGGGACCTAAGGTCTAAAGGTCTAAAGGTCACTGCCTCCCGAGAGGCGCAGGGACCTAAGGTCTAAAGGTCTAAAGGTCAATGCCTCCCGAGAGGCGCAGGGACCTAAGGTCTAAAGGTCACTGCCTCCCGAGGGGCGCAGGGACCTAAGGTCTAAAGGTCACTGCCTCCCGAGAGGTGCAGGGACCTAAGGTCTAAAGGTCTAAAGGTCCAAAGGTCACTGCCTCCCGAGAGGTGCAGGGACCTAAGGTCTAAAGGTCACTATCTCCCGAGAGGCGCAAGGACCTAAGGTCTAAAGGTCACTGCCTCCCGAGAGGCGCAGGTACCTAAGGTCTAAAGGTCTAAAGGACACTGCCTCCCGAGAGGCGCAGGGACCTAAGGTCTAAAGGTCTATAGGTCTAAAGGTCACTGCCTCCCGAGAGGCGCAGGGACCTAAGGTCTAAAGGTCACTGCCTCCCGAGAGGCGCAGGGACCTAAGGTCTAAAGGTCTAAAGGTCACTGCCTCCCGAGAGGCGCAGGGACCCTAAGGTCTAAAGGTCACTATCTCCCGAGAGGCGCAGGGACCTAAGGTCTAAAGGTCTAAAGGACTAAAGGTCACTGCCTCCCGAGAGGCGCAGGGACCTAAGGTCTAAAGGTCTAAAGGTCTAAAGGTTACTGCCTCCCGAGAGGCGCAGGGACCTAAGGTCTAAAGGTCTAAAGGTCACTGCCTCCCGAGAGGCGCAGGGACCTAAGGTCTAAAGGTCTAAAGGTCATTGCCTCCCGAGAGGCGCAGGGACCTAAGGTCTAAAGGTCTAAAGGTCACTGCCTCCCGAGAGGCGCAGGGACCTAAGGTCTAAAGGTCTAAAGGTCACTGCCTCCCGAGAGGCGCAGGGACCCTAAGGTCTAAAGGTCATTATCTCCCGAGAGGCGCAGGGACCTAAGGTCTAAAGGTCTAAAGGACTAAAGGTCACTTCCTCCCGAGAGGCGCAGGGACCTAAGGTCTAAAGGTCTAAAGGTCACTGCCTCCCGAGAGGCGCAGGGACCTAAGGTCTAAAGGTCTAAAGGTCACTGCCTCCCGAGAGGCGCAGGGACCTAAGGTCTAAAGGTCTAAAGGTCTAAAGGTCACTGCCTCCGGAGAGGCGCAGGGACCTAAGGTCTAAAGGTCTAAAGGTCACTGCCTCCCGAGAAGCGCAGGGACCTAAGGTCTAAAGGTCTAAAGGTCACTGCCTCCCGAGAGGCGCAGGGACCTAAGGTCTAAAGGTCTAAAGGTCACTGCCTCCCGAGAGGCGCAGGGACCTAAGGTCTAAAGGTCACTGCCTCCCGAGAGGCGCAGGGACCTAAGGTCTAAAGGTCTAAAGGTCACTGCCTCCCGAGAGGCGCAGGGACCTAAGGTCTAAAGGTCTAAAGGTCACTGCTTCCCGAGAGGCGCAGGGACCTAAGGTCTAAAGGTCTAAAGGTCACTGCCTCCCGAGGGGCGCAGGGACCTAAGGTCTAAAGGTCACTGCCTCCCGAGAGGCGCAGGGACCTAAGGTCTAAAGGTCTAAAGGTCTAAAGGTCACTGCCTCCCGAGAGGTGCAGGGACCTAAGGTCTAAAGGTCACTGCCTCCCGAGAGGCGCAAGGACCTAAGGTCTAAAGGTCACTGCCTCCCGAGAGGCGCAGGGACCTAAGGTCTAAAGGTCTAAAGGTCATTGCCTCCCGAGAGGCGCAGGGACCTAAGGTCTAAAGGTCTAAAGGTCACTGCCTCCCGAGAGGCGCAGGGACCTAAGGTCTAAAGGTCTAAAGGTCACTGCCTCCCGAGAGGCGCAGGGACCCTAAGGTCTAAAGGTCATTATCTCCCGAGAGGCGCAGGGACCTAAGGTCTAAAGGTCTAAAGGACTAAAGGTCACTTCCTCCCGAGAGGCGCAGGGACCTAAGGTCTAAAGGTCTAAAGGTCACTGCCTCCCGAGAGGCGCAGGGACCTAAGGTCTAAAGGTCTAAAGGTCACTGCCTCCCGAGAGGCGCAGGGACCTAAGGTCTAAAGGTCTAAAGGTCTAAAGGTCACTGCCTCCCGGAGAGGCGCAGGGACCTAAGGTCTAAAGGTCTAAAGGTCACTGCCTCCCGAGAAGCGCAGGGACCCTAAGGTCTAAAGGTCTAAAGGTCACTGCCTCCCGAGAGGCGCAGGGACCCTAAGGTCTAAAGGTCTAAAGGTCACTGCCTCCCGAGAGGCGCAGGGACCTAAGGTCTAAAGGTCACTGCCTCCCGAGAGGCGCAGGGACCTAAGGTCTAAAGGTCTAAAGGTCACTGCCTCCCGAGAGGCGCAGGGACCTAAGGTCTAAAGGTCTAAAGGTCACTGCTTCCCGAGAGGCGCAGGGACCTAAGGTCTAAAGGTCACTGCCTCCCGAGGGGCGCAGGGACCTAAGGTCTAAAGGTCACTGCCTCCCGAGAGGCGCAGGGACCTAAGGTCTAAAGGTCTAAAGGTCTAAAGGTCACTGCCTCCCGAGAGGTGCAGGGACCTAAGGTCTAAAGGTCACTGCCTCCCGAGAGGCGCAAGGACCTAAGGTCTAAAGGTCACTGCCTCCCGAGAGGCGCAGGGACCTAAGGTCTAAAGGTCTAAAGGACACTGCCTCCCGAGAGGCGCAGAGACCTAAGGTCTAAAGGTCTATAGGTCTAAAGGTCACTGCCTCCCGAGAGGCGCAGGGACCTAAGGTCTAAAGGTCTAAAGGTCACTGCCTCCCGAGAGGCGCAGGGACCTAAGGTCTAAAGGTCTAAAGGTCACTGCCTCCCGAGAGGCGCAGGGACCCTAAGGTCTAAAGGTCACTATCTCCCGAGAGGCGCAGGGACCTAAGGTCTAAAGGTCTAAAGGTCACTGCCTCCCGAGAGGCGCAGGGACATAAGGTCTAAAGGTCTAAAGGTCACTGCCTCCCGAGAGGCGCAGGGACCTAAGGTCTAAAGGTCTAAAGGTCACTGCCTCCCGAGAGGCGCAGGGACCTAAGGTCTAAAGGTCTAAAGGTTACTGCCTCCTGAGAGGCGCAGGGACCCTAAGGTCTAAAGGTCTAAAGGTCACTGCCTCGCGAAAGGCGCAGGGACCTAAGATCTAAAGGTCTAAAGGTCACTGCCTCCCGAGAGGCGCAGGGACCTAAGGTCTAAAGGTCTAAAGGTCTAAAGGTCACTGCCTTCCGAGAGGCGCAGGGACCTAAGGTCTAAAGGTCACTGCCTCCCGAGAGGCGCAAGGACCTAAGGTCTAAAGGTCACTGCCTCCCGAGAGGCGCAGGGACCTAAGGTCTAAAGGTCTAAAGGACAATGCCTCCCGAGAGGCGCAGGGACCTAAGGTCTAAAGGTCTATAGGTCTAAAGGTCACTGCCTCCCGAGAGGCGCAGGGACCTAAGGTCTAAAGGTCACTGCCTCCCGAGAGGCGCAGGGACCTAAGGTCTAAAGGTCTAAAGGTCACTGCCTCCCGAGAGGCGCAGGGACCCTAAGGTCTAAAGGTCACTATCTCCCGAGAGGCGCAGGGACCTAAGGTCTAAAGGTCTAAAGGACTAAAGGTCACTGCCTCCCGAGAGGCGCAGGGACCTAAGGTCTAAAGGTCTAAAGGTCTAAAGGTCACTGCCTCCCGAGAGGCGCAGGGACCTAAGGTCTAAAGGTCTAAAGGTCTAAAGGTCACTGCCTCCCGAGAGGCGCAGGGACCTAAGGTCTAAAGGTCTAAAGGTCATTGCCTCCCGAGAGGCGCAGGGACCTAAGGTCTAAAGGTCTAAAGGTCACTGCCTCCCGAGAGGCGCAGGGACCTAAGGTCTAAAGGTCTAAAGGTCACTGCCTCCCGAGAGGCGCAGGGACCCTAAGGTCTAAAGGTCATTATCTCCCGAGAGGCGCAGGGACCTAAGGTCTAAAGGTCTAAAGGACTAAAGGTCACTTCCTCCCGAGAGGCGCAGGGACCTAAGGTCTAAAGGTCTAAAGGTCACTGCCTCCCGAGAGGCGCAGGGACCTAAGGTCTAAAGGTCTAAAGGTCTAAAGGTCACTGCCTCCCGAGAGGCGCAGGGACCTAAGGTCTAAAAGTCTAAAGGTCTAAAGGTCACTGCCTCCGGAGAGGCGCAGGGACCTAAGGTCTAAAGGTCTAAAGGTCACTGCCTCCCGAGAGGCGCAGGGACCTAAGGTCTAAAGGTCTAAAGGTCACTGCCTCCCGAGAGGCGCAGGGACCTAAGGTCTAAAGGTCTAAAGGTCACTGCCTCCCGAGAGGCGCAGGGACCCTAAGGTCTAAAGGTCTAAAGGTCACTGCCTCCCGAGAGGCGCAGGGACCTAAGGTCTAAAGGTCTAAAGGTCAATGCCTCCCGAGAGGCGCAGGGACCTAAGGTCTAAAGGTCTAAAGGTCACTGCCTCCCGAGGGGCGCAAGGACCTAAGGTCTAAAGGTCACTGCCTCCCGAGAGGCGCAGGGACCTAAGGTCTAAAGGTCTAAAGGACACTGCCTCCCGAGAGGCGCAGAGACCTAAGGTCTAAAGGTCTATAGGTCTAAAGGTCACTGCCTCCCGACAGGCGCAGGGACCTAAGGTCTAAAGGTCTAAAGGTCACTGCCTCCCGAGAGGCGCAGGGACCTAAGGTCTAAAGGTCTAAAGGTCACTGCCTCCCGAGAGGCGCAGGGACCCTAAGGTCTAAAGGTCACTATCTCCCGAGAGGCGCAGGGACCTAAGGTCTAAAGGTCTAAAGGACTAAAGGTCACTGCCTCCCGAGAGGCGCAGGGACCTAAGGTCTAAAGGTCTAAAGGTCACTGCCTCCCGAGAGGCGCAGGGACCTAAGGTCTAAAGGTCTAAAGGTCACTGCCTCCCAAGAGGCGCAGGGACCTAAGGTCTAAAGGTCTAAAGGTCACTGCCTCCCGAGAGGCGCAGGGACCCTAAGGTCTAAAGGTCATTATCTCCCGAGAGGCGCAGGGACCTAAGGTCTAAAGGTCTAAAGGACTAAAGGTCACTGCCTCCCGAGAGGCGCAGGGACCTAAGGTCTAAAGGTCTAAAGGTCTAAAGGTCACTGCCTCCCGAGAGGCGCAGGGACCTAAGGTCTAAAGGTCTAAAGGTCTAAAGGTCACTGCCTCCCGAGAGGCGCAGGGACCTAAGGTCTAAAGGTCACTGCCTCCCGAGAGGCGCAGGGACCTAAGGTCTAAAGGTCTAAAGGTCACTGCCTCCCGAGAAGCGCAGGGACCTAAGGTCTAAAGGTCTAAAGGTCACTGCCTCCCGAGAGGCGCAGGGACCTAAGGTCTAAAGGTCTAAAGGTCACTGCCTCCCGAGAGGCGCAGGGACCTAAGGTCTAAAGGTCTAAAGGTCACTGCCTCCCGAGAGGTGCAGGGACCTAAGGTCTAAAGGTCACTGCCTCCCGAGAGGCGCAGGGACCTAAGGTCTAAAGGTCTAAAGGTCACTGCCTCACGAGAGGCGCAGGGACCTAAGGTCTAAAGGTCTAAAGGACAGCTGAATACTTTCCGAATGCACTGTATATTTGCGACCGTTTGACTAAAACAATATTGGTCGACCAACACCCTATCGACCAAACAATCAACCAGTCGACTAAATGGGGTCAGCCCTAATAGCCATTGATTTTTGAAGAATCAAACTTATAAATGCCTCATATGTTTCAACTGTATTTCCCCATCACAAACCAAAATATAAGCTTGTAAAAAGCCACTATTTGTAAACAAACACTGTATATCTTCAAAACCAGGTTAAAACTATGATTTTGACCTTATGGATGGCCAGTCCTTGTATTTATAGTGTAGTGAATTCCAGGGGTAGCCCTGAGCTGGACTCAAACCTAGGTCCAGAGACTGTCAAGCCAACACCTTATAACTGTTATACCAAGATGTCTGAACTTCTTGATGAGGTCGCTAGGTTTTGGGTTAAGGTTGCTACAATCGCTTTCTCTATGAATTTGAGAGTGGTTACATTTCTCCAACCTCCATCCCTCAGCTATTTACCAAACCAAGTCTCTGGGCAGTCATTTTGTTGCTGTTTAAATCCTAGGATGTCCCTTAAAAAAGCCACACATCAATAATTATAATCATAATAATAATAATATGCCATTTAGCAGACGTTTTTATCCAAAGCAACTTACAGTCATGCATGCATACATTTTTGTGAATGGGTGGTCCCGGGGATCGAACCCACTACCCTGGCGTTACAAGCGCCGTGCTCTACCAGCTGAGCTACAGAGGACCAATCTGCAGTTCAAATAATAACAAAGCTGTCATTCTGCCACTGTTTTGGTAATAAAATGATGGATGGGACTGGAGAAATGTAACTACTCTCAAATAAATAGACAGACCTATGGATGCAAGGACTGACCATCAATGATATCACCATTATAGTTTTAACGATGTTGAGGCTATACAGTGTTGGTTTACATTTACATTGTTTCTAAACATTGGAGTAAAAAAAGCTTATTTTGGGATCTGATGGGGTACGACAGTTGAACTAAGCTCATGAGGCATGTGTTATATTCTTCAAGAATCAATGGATATATATAAATAATTTAAAAGTCCAAATATGGATGTAGCAGCTACAGATTTCACCTTTAACACCACACATCAGTTCAACAACTGTAGAGTTTATGTCTCTGTTTTAAAGACAGTACTTACTAGTGTTAATCAGGGCCCGGTTACCCAAAACCATCTTACTGCTAAGTTCATCAGTAGAACCATTGGATGCCTTAAGATGCCTTTGGGAAACCGGAACCAGATATCCAGTTTCCTCCTCTTCTTCCTCCTCCTTTTTCGATGTGACAGTCATCTCCTCCTCCTCCTCTTTCACTCCAAAAACTGCTTCCTCCTCTTCTTTTACTGTAACATCCTCCTCCTCTTTCACTCTGAACGCGTCTTCCTCTTCTTTCACTGTAACATCCTCCTCCTCTTTCACTCTGAACGCGTCCTCCTCTTCTTTCAATGTAATATCCTCCTCCTCTTCCACTCTGAACGCGTCTTCCTCTTCTTTCACTGTAACATCCCCCTCTTCTTTCACTGTAACATCCCCCTCCTCTTTCACTGTAACGTTTTTCTCTTCTTCTTTCACGGTAACAGTCTCACCCTCTACTTGTTTTTGTATTGTAACATCCTCCTCTTCCTCCTCCTCTTTCACTAGAGCTTCTTTCTCCGTCCAGCAGACATCCTCTTCTTTAGCAGGAGGAGAGTAGCTTAGTGACCTCATGGTCGGGGATGTTAGCTAGCTAGGCTAGTGCAAACTTAACCAGCCAGATAGCTGACCAATAACAACAACACCGTAAATATGAAATTCAATGGGATAACTAACTAGACGACAGAAGTGGGTTTAAAACACAGTGGCTAATATACACGAAAGCGTCTAAAGAGCTTTATTGGTTGGGCTATTTTGGCTAGCAAGCTACCGAGGTGTCTGACTAATTGTTGCTGCTGTTGAAAGAAGCGTCGCGTCCACTAGATTATACGTCACACTAGCAGCATAGCCTTAAAGTCCCACATCGCCATCTGCTGACTGGAGTGGGTAACGAAGTTGAGTAAAATGTAGATTTTATTTTTAGACAAAAAGTTAAAGGGTAGGAAGCATGAGTTTTTACTCACCAATGTAACAACACAGTGCCGTTTTAAAGACTTAGTAACTTAGTTGTAGTCAAGATCTGGTTGATCTACAAATCACCTGATTGGTTTAGTATTGGGTATTTAGTATATTAAATCACCTGATTGGTTTAGTATTGGGTATTTAGTATATTAAATCACCTGATTGGTTTAGTATTGGGAATTTAGTATATTAAATCACCTGATTGGTTTAGTATTGGGTATTTAGTATATTAAATCACCTGATTGGTTTAGTATTGGGTATTTAGTATATTAAATCACCTGATTGGTTTAGTATTGGGTATTTAGTACATTAAATCACCTGATTGGTTTAGTATTGGGTATTTAGTATATTCAATCACCTGATTGGTTTAGTATTGGGTATTTAGTATATTCAATCACCTGATTGGTTTAGTATTGGGTATTTAGTATATTAAATCACCTGATTGGTTTAGTATTGGGTATTTAGTACATTAAATCACCTGATTGGTTTAGTATTGGGTATTTAGTATATTCAATCACCTGATTGGTTTAGTATTGGGTATTTAGTATATTAAATCACCTGACTGGTTTTGTATTGGGTATTTAGTATATTAAATCACCTGGTTGGTTTAGTATTGGGTATTTAGTATATTAAATCACCTGATTGGTTTAGTATTGGGTATTTAGTATATTAAATCACCTGATTGGTTTAGTATTGGGTTTTTAGTATATTAAATCACCTGATTGGTTTAGTATTGGGTATTTAGTATATTAAATCACCTGATTGGTTTAGTATTGGGAATTTAGTATATTAAAACACCTGATTGGTTTAGTATTGGGTATTTAGTATATTAAATCACCTGATTGGTTTAGTATTTGGTATTTAGTAGTATATTAAATCACCTGATTGGTTTAGTATTGGGTATTTAGTACATTAAATCACCTGATTGGTTTAGTATTGGGTATTTAGTATATTAAATCACCTGATTGGTTTAGTATTGGGTATTTAGTATATTAAATCACCTGATTGGTTTAGTATTGGGTATTTAGTATATTAAATCACCTGATTGGTTTAGTATTTGGTATTTAGTAGTATATTAAATCACCTGATTGGTTTAGTATTGGGTATTTAGTACATTAAATCACCAAATTGGTTTAGTATTGGGTATTTAGTACATTAAATAACCTGATTGGTTTAGTATTGGGTATTTAGTATATTAAATCACCTGATTGGTTTAGTATTGGGTATTTAGTATATTAAATCACCTGATTGGTTTAGTATTGGGTATTTAGTATATTAAATCACCTGATTGGTTTAGTATTGGGTTTTTAGTATATTCAATCACCTGATTGGTTTAGTATTGTGTATTTAGTATATTCAATCACCTGATTGGTTTAGTATTGGGTATTTAGTATATTCAATCCACTGATTGGTTTAGTATTGGGTATTTAGTATATTAAATCACCTGATTGGTTTAGTATTGGGTATTTAGTATATTAAATCACCTGACTGGTTTAGTATTGGGTATTTAGTATATTAAATCACCTGGTTGGTTTAGTATTGGGTAGTTAGTACATTAAATCACATGATTGGTTTAGTATTGGGTATTTAGTACATTAAATCACCTGATTGGTTTAGTATTGGGTATTTAGTATATTAAATCACCTGATTGGTTTAGTATTGGGTATTTAGTATATTAAATCACCTGATTGGTTTAGTATTGGGTATTTAGTATATTAAATCACCTGATTGGTTTAGTATTGGGTATTTAGTATATTAAATCACCTGATTGGTTTAGTATTGGGTATTTAGTATATTAAATCACCTGATTGGTTTAGTATTGGGTATTTAGTATATTAAATCACCTGATTGGTTTAGTATTGGGTATTTAGTATATTAAATCACCTGATTGGTTTAGTATTGGGTATTTAGTATATTAAATCACCTGATTGGTTTAGTATTGGGTATTTAGTATATTAAATCACCTGATTGGTTTAGTATTGGGTATTTAGTATATTAAATCAACTGATTGGTTTAGTATTGGGTATTTAGTATCTTAAATCCCCTGATTGGTTTAGTATTGGGTATTTAGTATCTTAAATCACCTGATTGGTTTAGTATTGGGTATTTAGTACATTAAATCACCTGATTGGTTTAGTATTGGGTATTTAGTACATTAAATCAACTGATTGGTTTAGTATTGGGTATTTAGTACATTAAATCACCTGAATGGTTTAGTATTGGGTATTTAGTACATTAAATCACCTGATTGGTTTAGTATTGGGTATTTAGTATCTTAAATCACCTGATTGGTTTAGTATTGGGTATTTAGTATATTAAATCACCTGCTTGGTTTAGTATTGTGTATTTAGTACATTAAATCACCTGATTGGTTTAGTATTGGGTATTTAGTATATTAAATCACCTGATTGGTTTAGTATTGGGTATTTAGTACATTAAATACCTGATTGGTTTAGTATTGGGTATTTAGTACATTAAATCAACTGATTGGTTTAGTATTGGGTATTTAGTACATTAAATCACCTGATTGGTTTAGTATTGGGTATTTGTATATTCAATCATCTTATTGGTTTAGTACTGGGTATTTAGTATATTAAATCACCTGATTGGTTTAGTATTGGGTATTTAGTATATTAAATCACCTGATTGGTTTAGTATTGGGTATTTAGTATATTCAATCACCTGATTGGTTTAGTATTGGGTATTTAGTATATTCAATCCACAGATTGGTTTAGTATTGGGTATTTAGTATATTCAATCCACTGATTGGTTTAGTATTGGGTATTTAGTATATTAAATCACCTGATTGGTTTCGTATTGGGTATTTAGTATATTCAATCACCTGATTGGTTTAGTATTGGGTATTTAGTATATTCAATCCACTGATTAGTTTAGTATTGGGTATTTAGTATATTAAATCACCTGATTGGTTTAGTATTGGGTATTTAGTATATTAAATCTCCTGATTGGTTTAGTATTGGGTATTTAGTATATTCAATCACCTGATTGGTTTAGTATTGGGTATTTAGTATATTCAATCCACTGATTAGTTTAGTATTGGGTATTTAGTATATTAAATCACCTGATTGGTTTAGTATTGGGTATTTAGTATATTAAATCACCTGATTGGTTTAGTATTGTGAATATAGTATATTCAATCACCTGATTGGTTTAGTATTGGGTATTTAGTACATTAAATCACCTGATTGGTTTAGTATTGGGTATTTGTATATTCAATCACCTTATTGGTTTAGTACTGGGTATTTAGTATATTAAATCACCTGATTGGTTTAGTATTGGGTATTTAGTATATTAAATCACCTGATTGGTTTAGTATTGGGTATTTAGTATATTCAATCACCTGATTGGTTTAGTATTGGGTATTTAGTATATTCAATCCACTGATTGGTTTAGTATTGGGTATTTAGTATATTAAATCACCTGATTGGTTTAGTATTGGGTATTTAGTATATTCAATCACCTGATTGGTTTAGTATTGGGTATTTAGTATATTCAATCCACTGATTAGTTTAGTATTGGGTATTTAGTATATTAAATCACCTGATTGGTTTAGTATTGGGTATTTAGTATATTAAATCACCTGATTGGTTTAGTATTGTGAATATAGTATATTCAATCACCTGATTGGTTTAGTATTGGGTATTTAGTATATTCAATCCACTGATTGGTTTAGTATTGGGTATTTAGTATATTAAATCACCTGATTGGTTTAGTATTGGGTATTTAGTATATTAAATCACCTGACTGGTTTAGTATTGGGTATTTAGTATATTAAATCACCTGGTTGGTTTAGTATTGGGTAGTTAGTACATTAAATCAAATGATTGGTTTAGTATTGGGTATTTAGTACATTAAATCACCTGATTGGTTTAGTATTGGGTATTTAGTATATTAAATCACCTGATTGGTTTAGTATTGGGTATTTAGTATATTAAATCACCTGATTGGTTTAGTATTGGGTATTTAGTATTTTAAATCACCTGATTGGTTTAGTATTGGGTATTTAGTATATTAAATCACCTGATTGGTTTAGTATTGGGTATTTAGTATATTAAATCACCTGATTGGTTTAGTATTGGGTATTTAGTATATTAAATCACCTGATTGGTTTAGTATTGGGTATTTAGTATATTAAATCACCTGATTGGTTTAGTATTGGGTATTTAGTACATTAAATCAACTGATTGGTTTAGTATTGGGTATTTAGTATCTTAAATCCCCTGATTGGTTTAGTATTGGGTATTTAGTATCTTAAATCACCTGATTGGTTTCGTATTGGGTATTTAGTACATTAAATCACCTGATTGGTTTAGTATTGGGTATTTAGTACATTAAATCAACTGATTGGTTTAGTATTGGGTATTTAGTACATTAAATCACCTGATTGGTTTAGTATTGGGTATTTAGTACATTAAATCACCTGATTGGTTTAGTATTGGGTATGTAGTACATTAAATCACCTGATTGGTTTAGTATTGGGTATTTAGTATCTTAAATCACCTGATTGGTTTAGTATTGGGTATTTAGTATATTAAATCACCTGATTGGTTTAGTATTGGGTATGTAGTATATTAAATCACCTGATTGGTTTAGTATTGGGTATTTAGTACATTAAATCACCTAATTGGTTAGTATTTTGTATTTAGTACATTAAATCACCTGATTGGTTTAGTATTGGGTATTTAGTACATTAAATCACCTGATTGGTTTAGTATTGGGTATTTAGTATATTAAATCACCTGATTGGTTTAGTATTGGGTATTTAGTATATTAAATCACCTGATTGGTTTAGTATTGGGTTTTTAGTATATTCAATCACCTGATTGGTTTAGTATTGTGTATTTAGTATATTCAATCACCTGATTGGTTTAGTATTGGGTATTTAGTATATTCAATCCACTGATTGGTTTAGTATTGGGTATTTAGTATATTAAATCACCTGATTGGTTTAGTATTGGGTATTTAGTATATTAAATCACCTGACTGGTTTAGTATTGGGTATTTAGTATATTAAATCACCTGGTTGGTTTAGTATTGGGTAGTTAGTACATTAAATCACATGATTGGTTTAGTATTGGGTATTTAGTACATTAAATCACCTGATTGGTTTAGTATTGGGTATTTAGTATATTAAATCACCTGATTGGTTTAGTATTGGGTATTTAGTATATTAAATCACCTGATTGGTTTAGTATTGGGTATTTAGTATATTAAATCACCTGATTGGTTTAGTATTGGGTATTTAGTATATTAAATCACCTGATTGGTTTAGTATTGGGTATTTAGTATATTAAATCACCTGATTGGTTTAGTATTGGGTATTTAGTATATTAAATCACCTGATTGGTTTAGTATTGGGTATTTAGTATATTAAATCACCTGATTGGTTTAGTATTGGGTATTTAGTATATTAAATCACCTGATTGGTTTAGTATTGGGTATTTAGTATATTAAATCACCTGATTGGTTTAGTATTGGGTATTTAGTATATTAAATCAACTGATTGGTTTAGTATTGGGTATTTAGTATCTTAAATCCCCTGATTGGTTTAGTATTGGGTATTTAGTATCTTAAATCACCTGATTGGTTTAGTATTGGGTATTTAGTACATTAAATCACCTGATTGGTTTAGTATTGGGTATTTAGTACATTAAATCAACTGATTGGTTTAGTATTGGGTATTTAGTACATTAAATCACCTGAATGGTTTAGTATTGGGTATTTAGTACATTAAATCACCTGATTGGTTTAGTATTGGGTATTTAGTATCTTAAATCACCTGATTGGTTTAGTATTGGGTATTTAGTATATTAAATCACCTGCTTGGTTTAGTATTGTGTATTTAGTACATTAAATCACCTGATTGGTTTAGTATTGGGTATTTAGTATATTAAATCACCTGATTGGTTTAGTATTGGGTATTTAGTACATTAAATACCTGATTGGTTTAGTATTGGGTATTTAGTACATTAAATAAACTGATTGGTTTAGTATTGGGTATTTAGTACATTAAATCACCTGATTGGTTTAGTATTGGGTATTTGTATATTCAATCATCTTATTGGTTTAGTACTGGGTATTTAGTATATTAAATCACCTGATTGGTTTAGTATTGGGTATTTAGTATATTAAATCACCTGATTGGTTTAGTATTGGGTATTTAGTATATTCAATCACCTGATTGGTTTAGTATTGGGTATTTAGTATATTCAATCCACAGATTGGTTTAGTATTGGGTATTTAGTATATTCAATCCACTGATTGGTTTAGTATTGGGTATTTAGTATATTAAATCACCTGATTGGTTTCGTATTGGGTATTTAGTATATTCAATCACCTGATTGGTTTAGTATTGGGTATTTAGTATATTCAATCCACTGATTAGTTTAGTATTGGGTATTTAGTATATTAAATCACCTGATTGGTTTAGTATTGGGTATTTAGTATATTAAATCTCCTGATTGGTTTAGTATTGGGTATTTAGTATATTCAATCACCTGATTGGTTTAGTATTGGGTATTTAGTATATTCAATCCACTGATTAGTTTAGTATTGGGTATTTAGTATATTAAATCACCTGATTGGTTTAGTATTGGGTATTTAGTATATTAAATCACCTGATTGGTTTAGTATTGTGAATATAGTATATTCAATCACCTGATTGGTTTAGTATTGGGTATTTAGTACATTAAATCACCTGATTGGTTTAGTATTGGGTATTTGTATATTCAATCACCTTATTGGTTTAGTACTGGGTATTTAGTATATTAAATCACCTGATTGGTTTAGTATTGGGTATTTAGTATATTAAATCACCTGATTGGTTTAGTATTGGGTATTTAGTATATTCAATCACCTGATTGGTTTAGTATTGGGTATTTAGTATATTCAATCCACTGATTGGTTTAGTATTGGGTATTTAGTATATTAAATCACCTGATTGGTTTAGTATTGGGTATTTAGTATATTCAATCACCTGATTGGTTTAGTATTGGGTATTTAGTATATTCAATCCACTGATTAGTTTAGTATTGGGTATTTAGTATATTAAATCACCTGATTGGTTTAGTATTGGGTATTTAGTATATTAAATCACCTGATTGGTTTAGTATTGTGAATATAGTATATTCAATCACCTGATTGGTTTAGTATTGGGTATTTAGTATATTCAATCCACTGATTGGTTTAGTATTGGGTATTTAGTATATTAAATCACCTGATTGGTTTAGTATTGGGTATTTAGTATATTAAATCACCTGACTGGTTTAGTATTGGGTATTTAGTATATTAAATCACCTGGTTGGTTTAGTATTGGGTAGTTAGTACATTAAATCAAATGATTGGTTTAGTATTGGGTATTTAGTACATTAAATCACCTGATTGGTTTAGTATTGGGTATTTAGTATATTAAATCACCTGATTGGTTTAGTATTGGGTATTTAGTATATTAAATCACCTGATTGGTTTAGTATTGGGTATTTAGTATTTTAAATCACCTGATTGGTTTAGTATTGGGTATTTAGTATATTAAATCACCTGATTGGTTTAGTATTGGGTATTTAGTATATTAAATCACCTGATTGGTTTAGTATTGGGTATTTAGTATATTAAATCACCTGATTGGTTTAGTATTGGGTATTTAGTATATTAAATCACCTGATTGGTTTAGTATTGGGTATTTAGTACATTAAATCAACTGATTGGTTTAGTATTGGGTATTTAGTATCTTAAATCCCCTGATTGGTTTAGTATTGGGTATTTAGTATCTTAAATCACCTGATTGGTTTCGTATTGGGTATTTAGTACATTAAATCACCTGATTGGTTTAGTATTGGGTATTTAGTACATTAAATCAACTGATTGGTTTAGTATTGGGTATTTAGTACATTAAATCACCTGATTGGTTTAGTATTGGGTATTTAGTACATTAAATCACCTGATTGGTTTAGTATTGGGTATGTAGTACATTAAATCACCTGATTGGTTTAGTATTGGGTATTTAGTATCTTAAATCACCTGATTGGTTTAGTATTGGGTATTTAGTATATTAAATCACCTGATTGGTTTAGTATTGGGTATGTAGTATATTAAATCACCTGATTGGTTTAGTATTGGGTATTTAGTACATTAAATCACCTAATTGGTTAGTATTTTGTATTTAGTACATTAAATCACCTGATTGGTTTAGTATTGGGTATTTAGTACATTAAATCACCTGATTGGTTTAGTATTGGGTATTTAGTATATTAAATCACCTGATTGGTTTAGTATTGGGTATTTAGTATATTAAATCACCTGATTGGTTTAGTATTGGGTTTTTAGTATATTCAATCACCTGATTGGTTTAGTATTGTGTATTTAGTATATTCAATCACCTGATTGGTTTAGTATTGGGTATTTAGTATATTCAATCCACTGATTGGTTTAGTATTGGGTATTTAGTATATTAAATCACCTGATTGGTTTAGTATTGGGTATTTAGTATATTAAATCACCTGACTGGTTTAGTATTGGGTATTTAGTATATTAAATCACCTGGTTGGTTTAGTATTGGGTAGTTAGTACATTAAATCACATGATTGGTTTAGTATTGGGTATTTAGTACATTAAATCACCTGATTGGTTTAGTATTGGGTATTTAGTATATTAAATCACCTGATTGTTTTAGTATTGGGTATTTAGTATATTAAATCACCTGATTGGTTTAGTATTGGGTATTTAGTATATTAAATCACCTGATTGGTTTAGTATTGGGTATTTAGTATATTAAATCACCTGATTGGTTTAGTATTGGGTATTTAGTATATTAAATCACCTGATTGGTTTAGTATTGGGTATTTAGTATATTAAATCACCTGATTGGTTTAGTATTGGGTATTTAGTATATTAAATCACCTGATTGGTTTAGTATTGGGTATTTAGTATATTAAATCACCTGATTGGTTTAGTATTGGGTATTTAGTATATTAAATCACCTGATTGGTTTAGTATTGGGTATTTAGTATATTAAATCAACTGATTGGTTTAGTATTAGGTATTTAGTATCTTAAATCCCCTGATTGGTTTAGTATTGGGTATTTAGTATCTTAAATCACCTGATTGGTTTAGTATTGGGTATTTAGTACATTAAATCACCTGATTGGTTTAGTATTGGGTATTTAGTACATTAAATCAACTGATTGGTTTAGTATTGGGTATTTAGTACATTAAATCACCTGAATGGTTTAGTATTGGGTATTTAGTACATTAAATCACCTGATTGGTTTAGTATTGGGTATTTAGTATCTTAAATCACCTGATTGGTTTAGTATTGGGTATTTAGTATATTAAATCACCTGCTTGGTTTAGTATTGTGTATTTAGTACATTAAATCACCTGATTGGTTTAGTATTGGGTATTTAGTATATTAAATCACCTGATTGGTTTAGTATTGGGTATTTAGTACATTAAATACCTGATTGGTTTAGTATTGGGTATTTAGTACATTAAATCAACTGATTGGTTTAGTATTGGGTATTTAGTACATTAAATCACCTGATTGGTTTAGTATTGGGTATTTGTATATTCAATCATCTTATTGGTTTAGTACTGGGTATTTAGTATATTAAATCACCTGATTGGTTTAGTATTGGGTATTTAGTATATTAAATCACCTGATTGGTTTAGTATTGGGTATTTAGTATATTCAATCACCTGATTGGTTTAGTATTGGGTATTTAGTATATTCAATCCACAGATTGGTTTAGTATTGGGTATTTAGTACATTAAATCACCTGATTGGTTTAGTATTGGGTATTTAGTACATTAAATCACCTGATTGGTTTAGTATTGGGTATTTAGTATATTAAATCACCTGATTGGTTTAGTATTGGGTATTTAGTATATTAAATCACCTGATTGGTTTAGTATTGGGTTTTTAGTATATTCAATCACCTGATTGGTTTAGTATTGTGTATTTAGTATATTCAATCACCTGATTGGTTTAGTATTGGGTATTTAGTATATTCAATCCACTGATTGGTTTAGTATTGGGTATTTAGTATATTAAATCACCTGATTGGTTTAGTATTGGGTATTTAGTATATTAAATCACCTGACTGGTTTAGTATTGGGTATTTAGTATATTAAATCACCTGGTTGGTTTAGTATTGGGTAGTTAGTACATTAAATCACATGATTGGTTTAGTATTGGGTATTTAGTACATTAAATCACCTGATTGGTTTAGTATTGGGTATTTAGTATATTAAATCACCTGATTGGTTTAGTATTGGGTATTTAGTATATTAAATCACCTGATTGGTTTAGTATTGGGTATTTAGTATATTAAATCACCTGATTGGTTTAGTATTGGGTATTTAGTATATTAAATCACCTGATTGGTTTAGTATTGGGTATTTAGTATATTAAATCACCTGATTGGTTTAGTATTGGGTATTTAGTATATTAAATCACCTGATTGGTTTAGTATTGGGTATTTAGTATATTAAATCACCTGATTGGTTTAGTATTGGGTATTTAGTATATTAAATCACCTGATTGGTTTAGTATTGGGTATTTAGTATATTAAATCACCTGATTGGTTTAGTATTGGGTATTTAGTATATTAAATCAACTGATTGGTTTAGTATTAGGTATTTAGTATCTTAAATCCCCTGATTGGTTTAGTATTGGGTATTTAGTATCTTAAATCACCTGATTGGTTTAGTATTGGGTATTTAGTATATTAAATCACCTGATTGGTTTAGTATTGGGTATTTAGTACATTAAATACCTGATTGGTTTAGTATTGGGTATTTAGTACATTAAATCAACTGATTGGTTTAGTATTGGGTATTTAGTACATTAAATCACCTGATTGGTTTAGTATTGGGTATTTGTATATTCAATCATCTTATTGGTTTAGTACTGGGTATTTAGTATATTAAATCACCTGATTGGTTTAGTATTGGGTATTTAGTATATTAAATCACCTGATTGGTTTAGTATTGGGTATTTAGTATATTCAATCACCTGATTGGTTTAGTATTGGGTATTTAGTATATTCAATCCACAGATTGGTTTAGTATTGGGTATTTAGTATATTCAATCCACTGATTGGTTTAGTATTGGGTATTTAGTATATTAAATCACCTGATTGGTTTCGTATTGGGTATTTAGTATATTCAATCACCTGATTGGTTTAGTATTGGGTATTTAGTATATTCAATCCACTGATTAGTTTAGTATTGGGTATTTAGTATATTCAATCACCTGATTGGTTTAGTATTGGGTATTTAGTATATTAAATCTCCTGATTGGTTTAGTATTGGGTATTTAGTATATTCAATCACCTGATTGGTTTAGTATTGGGTATTTAGTATATTCAATCCACTGATTAGTTTAGTATTGGGTATTTAGTATATTAAATCACCTGATTGGTTTAGTATTGGGTATTTAGTATATTAAATCACCTGATTGGTTTAGTATTGTGAATATAGTATATTCAATCACCTGATTGGTTTAGTATTGGGTATTTAGTACATTAAATCACCTGATTGGTTTAGTATTGGGTATTTGTATATTCAATCACCTTATTGGTTTAGTACTGGGTATTTAGTATATTAAATCACCTGATTGGTTTAGTATTGGGTATTTAGTATATTAAATCACCTGATTGGTTTAGTATTGGGTATTTAGTATATTCAATCACCTGATTGGTTTAGTATTGGGTATTTAGTATATTCAATCCACTGATTGGTTTAGTATTGGGTATTTAGTATATTAAATCACCTGATTGGTTTAGTATTGGGTATTTAGTATATTCAATCACCTGATTGGTTTAGTATTGGGTATTTAGTATATTCAATCCACTGATTAGTTTAGTATTGGGTATTTAGTATATTAAATCACCTGATTGGTTTAGTATTGGGTATTTAGTATATTAAATCACCTGATTGGTTTAGTATTGTGAATATAGTATATTCAATCACCTGATTGGTTTAGTATTGGGTATTTAGTATATTCAATCCACTGATTGGTTTAGTATTGGGTATTTAGTATATTAAATCACCTGATTGGTTTAGTATTGGGTATTTAGTATATTAAATCACCTGACTGGTTTAGTATTGGGTATTTAGTATATTAAATCACCTGGTTGGTTTAGTATTGGGTAGTTAGTACATTAAATCAAATGATTGGTTTAGTATTGGGTATTTAGTACATTAAATCACCTGATTGGTTTAGTATTGGGTATTTAGTATATTAAATCACCTGATTGGTTTAGTATTGGGTATTTAGTATATTAAATCACCTGATTGGTTTAGTATTGGGTATTTAGTATTTTAAATCACCTGATTGGTTTAGTATTGGGTATTTAGTATATTAAATCACCTGATTGGTTTAGTATTGGGTATTTAGTATATTAAATCACCTGATTGGTTTAGTATTGGGTATTTAGTATATTAAATCACCTGATTGGTTTAGTATTGGGTATTTAGTATATTAAATCACCTGATTGGTTTAGTATTGGGTATTTAGTACATTAAATCAACTGATTGGTTTAGTATTGGGTATTTAGTATCTTAAATCCCCTGATTGGTTTAGTATTGGGTATTTAGTATCTTAAATCACCTGATTGGTTTCGTATTGGGTATTTAGTACATTAAATCACCTGATTGGTTTAGTATTGGGTATTTAGTACATTAAATCAACTGATTGGTTTAGTATTGGGTATTTAGTACATTAAATCACCTGATTGGTTTAGTATTGGGTATTTAGTACATTAAATCACCTGATTGGTTTAGTATTGGGTATGTAGTACATTAAATCACCTGATTGGTTTAGTATTGGGTATTTAGTATCTTAAATCACCTGATTGGTTTAGTATTGGGTATTTAGTATATTAAATCACCTGATTGGTTTAGTATTGGGTATGTAGTATATTAAATCACCTGATTGGTTTAGTATTGGGTATTTAGTACATTAAATCACCTAATTGGTTAGTATTTTGTATTTAGTACATTAAATCACCTGATTGGTTTAGTATTGGGTATTTAGTACATTAAATCACCTGATTGGTTTAGTATTGGGTATTTAGTACATTACATACCTGATTGGTTTAGTATTGGGTATTTAGTACATTAAATCACCTGATTGGTTTAGTATTGGGTATTTAGTACATTAAATCACCTGATTGGTTTAGTATTGGGTATTTAGTATATTAAATCACCTGATTGGTTTAGTACTGGGTATTTAGTACATTAAATTGCCTGATTGGTTTAGTATTGGGTATTAAGCACATTAAATCACCTGATTGGTTTAGTATTGGGTATTTAGTTCATTAAATCACCTGATTGGTTTAGTGTTGGGTATTTAGTACAGTGGGGAAAAAAAGTATTTAGTCAGCCACCAATTGTGCAATTTCTCCCACTTAAAAAGATGAGAGAGGCCTGTAATTTTCATCATAGGTACACTTCAACTATGACAGACAAAATCAGGAAAAAAATCCAGAAAATCACATTGTAGGATTTTTAATGAATTTATTTGCATATTATGGTGGAAAATAAGTATTTGGTCAATAACAAAAGTTTCTCAATACTTTGTTATATACCCTTTGTTGGCAATGACACAGGTCAAACGTTTTCTGTAAGTCTTCACAAGGTTTTCACACACTGTTGCTGGTATTTTGGCCCATTCCTCCATGCAGATCTCCTCTAGAGCAATGATGTTTTGGGGCTGTCGCTGGGCAACACGGACTTTCAACTCCCTCCAAAGATTTTCTATGGGGTTGAGATCTGGAGACTGGCTAGGCCACTCCAGGACCTTGAAATGCTTCTTACGAAGCCACTCCTTCGTTGCCCGGGCGGTGTGTTTGGGATCATTGTCATGCTGAAAGACCCAGCCACGTTTCATCTTCAATGCCCTTGCTGATGGAAGGAGGTTTTCACTCAAAATCTCACGATACATGGCCCCATTCATTCTTTCCTTTACACGGATCAGTCGTCCTGGTCCCTTTGCAGAAAAACAGCCCCAAAGCATGATGTTTCCACCCCCATGCTTCACAGTAGGTATGGTGTTCTTTGGATGCAACTCAGCATTCTATGTCCTCCAAACACGACGAGTTGAGTTTTTACCAAAAAGTTATATTTTGGTTTCATCTGACCATATGACATTCTTCCAATCCTCTTCTGGATGTACTCTAGCAAACTTCAGACGGGCCTGGACATGTACTGGCTTAAGCATGGGGACACGTCTGGCATTGCAGGATTTGAGTCCCTGGCGGCGTAGTGTGTTACTGATGGTAGGCTTTGTTAATTTGGTCCCAGCTCTCTGCAGGTCATTCACTAGGTCCCCCCGTGTGGTTCTGGGATTTTTGTGATCATTTTGACCCCACGGGGTGAGATTTTGCGTGGAGCCCCAGATCGAGGGAGATTATCAGTGGTCTTGTATGTCTTCCATTTCCTAATATTTGCTCCCACAGTTGATTTCTTCAAACCAAGCTGCTTACCTATTGCAGATTCTGTCTTCCCAGCCTGGTGCATGTCTACAATTTTGTTCCTGGTGTCCTTTGACAGCTCTTTGGTCTTGGCCATAGTGGAGTTTGGAGTGTGACTGTTTGAGGTTGTGGACAGGTGTCTTTTATACTGATAACAAGTTCAAACAGGTGCCATTAATACAGGTAACGACTGGAGGACAGAGGAGCCTCTTAAAGAAGAAGTTACAGGTCTGTGAGAGCCAGAAATCTTGCTTGTTTGTAGGTGACCAAATACTTATTTTCCACCATAATTTGCAAATAAATTCATTAAAAAATCCTACAATGTGATTTTCTGGATTTTTTTCCTCATTTTGTCTGTCATAGTTGACGTGTACCTATGATGAAAATTACAGGCCTCTCTCATCTTTTTAAGTGGGAGAACTTGCACAATTGGTGGTTGACTAAATACTTTTTTTCCCCACTGTATATTAAATCACCTGAATGGTTTAGTATTGGGTATTTAGTATATTAAATCACCTGATTGGTTTAGTATTGGGTATTTAGTATCTTAAATCACCTGATTGGTTTAGTATTGGGTATTTAGTACATGAAATCACCTGATTGGTTTAGTATTGGTTATTTAGTACATGAAATCACCTGATTGGTTTAGTATTGGGTATTTAGTACATTAAATCAACTGATTGGTTTAGTATTGGGTATTTAGTACATTAAATCACCTGATTGGTTTAGTATTGGGTATTTAGTACATTAAATCACCTGATTGGTTTAGTATTGGGTATTTATATACATTAAATCACCTGATTGGTTTTGTATTGGGTATTTAGTATATTAAATCACCTGATTGGTTTAGTATTGGGTATTTAGTATATTAAATCACCTGATTGGTTTAGTATTGGGTATTTAGTATCTTAAATCACCTGATTGGTTTAGTATTGGGTATTTAGTACATTAAATCAACTGATTGGTTTAGTATTGGGTATTTAGTACATTAAATCACCTGATTGGTTTAGTATTGGGTATTTAGTACATTAAATCACCTGATTGGTTTAGTATTGGGTATTTATGTACATTAAATCACCTGATTGGTTTTGTATTGGGTATTTAGTATATTAAATCACCTGATTGGTTTAGTATTGGGTATTTAGTATATTAAATCACCTGATTGGTTTAGTATTGGGTATTTAGTACATTAAATCACCTGATTGGTTTAGTATTGGGTATTTAGTATATTAAATCACCTGATTGGTTTAGTACTGGGTATTTAGTACATTAAATCGCCTGATTGGTTTAGTATTGGGTATTAAGCACATTAAATCACCTGATTGGTTTAGTATTGGGTATTTAGTTCATTAAATCACCTGATTGGTTTAGTGTTGGGTATTTAGTACAGTGGGGAAAAAAAGTATTTAGTCAGCCACCAATTGTGCAATTTCTCCCACTTAAAAAGATGAGAGAGGCCTGTAATTTTCATCATAGGTACACTTCAACTATGACAGACAAAATCAGGAAAAAAAATCCAGAAAATCACATTGTAGGATTTTTAATGAATTTATTTGCATATTATGGTGGAAAATAAGTATTTGGTCAATAACAAAAGTTTCTCAATACTTTGTTATATACCCTTTGTTGGCAATGACACAGGTCAAACGTTTTCTGTAAGTCTTCACAAGGTTTTCACACACTGTTGCTGGTATTTTGGCCCATTCCTCCATGCAGATCTCCTCTAGAGCAGTGATGTTTTGGGGCTGTCGCTGGGCAACACGGACTTTCAACTCCCTCCAAAGATTTTCTATGGGGTTGAGATCTGGAGACTGGCTAGGCCACTCCAGGACCTTGAAATGCTTCTTACGAAGCCACTCCTTCGTTGCCCGGGCGGTGTGTTTGGGATCATTGTCATGCTGAAAGACCCAGCCACGTTTCATCTTCAATGCCCTTGCTGATGGAAGGAGGTTTTCACTCAAAATCTCACAATACATGGCCCCATTCATTCTTTCCTATACACGGATCAGTCGTCCTGGTCCCTTTGCAGAAAAACAGCCCCAAAGCATGATGTTTCCACCCCCATGCTTCACAGTAGGTATGGTGTTCTTTGGATGCAACTCAGCATTCTATGTCCTCCAAACACGACGAGTTGAGTTTTTACCAAAAAGTTATATTTTGGTTTCATCTGACCATATGACATTCTCCCAATCCTCTTCTGGATGTACTCTAGCAAACTTCAGACGGGCCTGGACATGTACTGGCTTAAGCATGGGGACACGTCTGGCATTGCAGGATTTGAGTCCCTGGCGGCGTAGTGTGTTACTGATGGTAGGCTTTGTTAATTTGGTCCCAGCTCTCTGCAGGTCATTCACTAGGTCCCCCCGTGTGGTTCTGGGATTTTTGTGATCATTTTGACCCCACGGGGTGAGATTTTGCGTGGAGCCCCAGATCGAGGGAGATTATCAGTGGTCTTGTATGTCTTCCATTTCCTAATATTTGCTCCCACAGTTGATTTCTTCAAACCAAGCTGCTTACCTATTGCAGATTCTGTCTTCGCAGCCTGGTGCATGTCTACAATTTTGTTCCTGGTGTCCTTTGACAGCTCTTTGGTCTTGGCCATAGTGGAGTTTGGAGTGTGACTGTTTGAGGTTGTGGACAGGTGTCTTTTATACTGATAACAAGTTCAAACAGGTGCTATTAATACAGGTAACGACTGGAGGACAGAGGAGCCTCTTAAAGAAGAAGTTACAGGTCTGTGAGAGCCAGAAATCTTGCTTGTTTGTAGGTGACCAAATACTTATTTTCCACCATAATTTGCAAATAAATTCATTAAAAAATCCTACAATGTGATTTTCTGGATTTTTTTCCTCATTTTGTCTGTCATAGTTGACGTGTACCTATGATGAAAATTACAGGCCTCTCTCATCTTTTTAAGTGGGAGAACTTGCACAATTGGTGGTTGACTAAATACTTTTTTTCCCCACTGTATATTAAATCACCTGAATGGTTTAGTATTGGGTATTTAGTATATTAAATCACCTGATTGGTTTAGTATTGGGTATTTAGTATCTTAAATCACCTGATTGGTTTAGTATTGGGTATTTAGTACATGAAATCACCTGATTGGTTTAGTATTGGTTATTTAGTACATGAAATCACCTGATTGGTTTAGTATTGGGTATTTAGTACATTAAATCAACTGATTGGTTTAGTATTGGGTATTTAGTACATTAAATCACCTGATTGGTTTAGTATTGGGTATTTAGTACATTAAATCACCTGATTGGTTTAGTATTGGGTATTTATATACATTAAATCACCTGATTGGTTTTGTATTGGGTATTTAGTATATTAAATCACCTGATTGGTTTAGTATTGGGTATTTAGTATATTAAATCACCTGATTGGTTTAGTATTGGGTATTTAGTATCTTAAATCACCTGATTGGTTTAGTATTGGGTATTTAGTACATTAAATCAACTGATTGGTTTAGTATTGGGTATTTAGTACATTAAATCACCTGATTGGTTTAGTATTGGGTATTTAGTACATTAAATCACCTGATTGGTTTAGTATTGGGTATTTATGTACATTAAATCACCTGATTGGTTTTGTATTGGGTATTTAGTATATTAAATCACCTGATTGGTTTATTATTGGGTATTTAGTATCTTAAATCACCTGATTGGTTTAGTATTGGGTATTTAGTATATTAAATCACCTGATTGGTTTAGTATTGGGTATTTAGTATCTTAAATCACCTGATTGGTTTAGTATAGGGTATTTAGTATCTTAAATCACCTGATTGGTTTAGTATTGGGTATTTGGTATATTAAATCACCTGATTGGTTTAGTATTGGGTATTTAGTATATTAAATCACCTGATTGGTTTAGTATTGGGTATTTAGTACATTAAATCACCTGATTGGTTTAGTATTGGGTATTAAGCACATTAAATCACCTGATTGGTTTAGTATTGGGTATTCAGCACATTAAATCACCTGATTGGTTTAGTATTGGGTATTTAGCACATTAAATCACTTGATTGGTTTAGTATTGGGTATTTTGTATATTAAATCACCTGATTGGTTTAGTATTGGGTATTTAGTATATTAAATCACCTGATTGGTTTAGTATTGGGTATTTAGTACATTAAATCACCTGATTGGTTTAGTATTGGGTATTAAGCACATTAAATCACCTGATTGGTTTAGTATTGGGTATTTAGCACATTACATTTACATTTACATTTTACATTTTAGTCATTTAGCAGACGCTCTTATCCAGAGCGACTACAAATTGGTGCATTCACCCTATAGCCAGTGGGATAACCACTTTACAATTATACTTTTTTTTTGGGGGGGGTAGAAGGATTACTTTATCCTATCCCAGGTGTTCCTTAAAGAGGTGGGGTTTGAAATGTCTCCGGAAGGTGGTGAGTGACTCCGCTGTCCTGGCGTCGTGAGGGAGCTTGTTCCACCATTGGGGTGCCAGAGCAGCGAACAGCTTTGACTGGGCTGAGCAGGAACTATGCTTCCGCAGAGGAAGGGAGCCAGCAGGCCAGAGGTGGATGAACGCAATGCCCTCGCCTGGGTGTAGGGACTGATCAGAGCCTGAAGGTACGGAGGTGCCGTTCCCCTCACTGCTCCATAGGCAAGCACCATGGTCTTGTAACGGATGCGAGCTTCAACTGGAAGCCAGTGGAGTGTGCGGAGGAGGGGGGTGACGTGAGAGAACTTGGGAAGGTTGAACACCAGACGGGCTGCGGCATTCTGGATGAGTTGTAGGGGTTTAATGGCACAGGCAGGGAGCCCAGCCAACAGCGAGTTGCAGTAATCCAGACGGGGAGATGACAAGTGCCTGGATTAGGACCTGTGCCGCTTCCTGTGTAAGGCAGGGTCGTACTCTCCGAATGTTGTAGAGCATGAACCTGCAGGATCGGGTCACCGCCTTGATGTTGGCGGAGAACGACAGGGTGTTGTCCAGGGTCACGCCAAGGCTCTTCGCACTCTGGGAGGAGGACACAACGGAGTTGTCAACCGTGATGGCGAGATCATGGAACGGGCAGTCCTTCCCCGGGAGGAAGAGCAGCTCCGTCTTGCCAGGGTTCAGCTTGAGGTGGTGATCCGTCATCCATACTGATATGTCGGCCAGACATGCAGAGATGCGATTCGCCACCTGGTTATCAGAAGGGGGAAAGGAGAAGATTAGTTGTGTATCGTCAGCGTAGCAATGATAGGAGAGGCCATGTGAGGATATGACAGAGCCAAGTGACTTGGTGTATAGGGAGAAAAGGAGAGGGCCTAGAACTGAGCCCTGGGGGACACCAGTGGTGAGAGCACGTGGTGCGGAGACAGCTTCTCGCCACGCCACTTGGTAGGAGCGACCGGTCAGGTAGGACGCAATCCAGGAGTGAGCCGCGCCGGAGATGCCCAGCTCGGAGAGGGTGGAGAGGAGGATCTGATGGTTCACTGTATCAAAGGCAGCAGACAGGTCTAGAAGGACAAGAGCAGAGGAGAGAGAGTTAGCTTTAGCAGTGCGGAGAGCCTCCGTGACACAGAGAAGAGCAGTCTCAGTTGAATGACCAGTCCTGAAACCTGACTGGTTTGGATCAAGAAGGTCATTCTGAGAGAGATAGCAAGAGAGTTGGCTAAAGACGGCACGCTCAATAGTTTTGGAAAGAAAAGAAAGAAGGGATACTGGTCTGTAGTTGTTGACATCAGTGGGATCGAGTGTTGTTTTTTTGAGAAGGGGTGCAACTCTCGCTCTCTTGAAGACGGAAGGGACATGGCCAGCGGTCAAGGATGAGTTGATCAGCGAGGTGAGGTAGGGGAGAAGGTCACCGGAGATGGTCTGGAGAAGAGAGGAGGGGATGGGGTCAAGCGGGCAGGTTGTTGGGCGGCCTGCAGTCACTAGTCGCAAGATTTTATCTGGAGAGAGAGGGGAGAAAGAAGTCAAAGCATAGGGTAGGGCAGTGTGAGCAGGACCAGCAGTGTCATTAGACTTAACAAACGAGGATCGGATGTCGTCAACCTTCTTTTTCAAAGTGGTTGACAAAGTCATCCACAGAGAGGGAGGAGGGGGGATCACCTGATTGGTTTAGTATTGGGTATTTAGCACATTAAATCACCTGATTGGTTTAGTATTGGGTGTTTAGCATATTAAATCACCTGATTGGTTTAGTATTGGGTATTTTCTACATTAAATCACTTGATTGGTTTAGTATTGGGTATTTAGTATATTAAATCACCTGATTGGTTTAGTATTGGGTATTTAGTATATTAAATCACCTGATTGGTTTAGTATTGGGTATTTAGTACATTAAATCACCTGATTGGTTTAGTATTGGGTATTAAGCACATTAAATCAACTGATTGGTTTAGTATTGGGTATTTAGCACATTAAATCACCTGATTGGTTTAGTATTGGGTATTAAGCACATTAAATCAACTGATTGGTTTAGTATTGGGTATTTAGCACATTAAATCACCTGATTGGTTTAGTATTGGGTATTTAGCACATTAAATCACCTGATTGGTTTAGTATTGGGTGTTTAGCATATTAAATCACCTGATTGGTTTAGTATTGGGTATTTAGTATCTTAAATCACCTGATTGGTTTAGTATTGGGTATTTAGTATCTTAAATCACCTGATTGGTTTAGTATTGGGTATTTAGTACATGAAATCACCTGATTGGTTTAGTATTGGTTATTTAGTACATGAAATCACCTGATTGGTTTAGTATTGGGTATTTAGTACATTAAATCAACTGATTGGTTTAGTATTGGGTATTTAGTACATTAAATCACCTGATTGGTTTAGTATTGGGTATTTAGTACATTAAATCACCTGATTGGTTTAGTATTGGGTATTTATGTACATTAAATCACCTGATTGGTTTTGTATTGGGTATTTAGTATATTAAATCACCTGATTGGTTTAGTATTGGGTATTTAGTATCTTAAATCACCTGATTGGTTTAGTATTGGGTATTTAGTATATTAAATCACCTGATTGGTTTAGTATTGGGTATTTAGTATCTTAAATCACCTGATTGGTTTAGTATAGGGTATTTAGTATCTTAAATCACCTGATTGGTTTAGTATTGGGTATTTGGTATATTAAATCACCTGATTGGTTTAGTATTGGGTATTTAGTATATTAAATCACCTGATTGGTTTAGTATTGGGTATTTAGTACATTAAATCACCTGATTGGTTTAGTATTGGGTATTAAGCACATTAAATCACCTGATTGGTTTAGTATTGGGTATTTAGCACATTAAATCACCTGATTGGTTTAGTATTGGGTATTTAGCACATTAAATCACTTGATTGGTTTAGTATTGGGTATTTAGTATATTAAATCACCTGATTGGTTTAGTATTGGGTATTTAGTATATTAAATCACCTGATTGGTTTAGTATTGGGTATTTAGTACATTAAATCACCTGATTGGTTTAGTATTGGGTATTAAGCACATTAAATCACCTGATTGGTTTAGTATTGGGTATTTAGCACATTAAATTTACATTTACATTTTACATTTTAGTCATTTAGCAGATGCTCTTATCCAGAGCGACTACAAATTGGTGCATTCACCCTATAGCCAGTGGGATAACCACTTTACAATTATACTTTTTTTTTTGGGGGGGGGTAGAAGGATTACTTTATCCTATCCCAGGTGTTCCTTAAAGAGGTGGGGTTTCAAATGTCTCCGGAAGGTGGTGAGTGACTCCGCTGTCCTGGCGTCGTGAGGGAGCTTGTTCCACCATTGGGGTGCCAGAGCAGCGAACAGCTTTGACTGGGCTGAGCAGGAACTATGCTTCCGCAGAGGAAGGGGAGCCAGCAGGCCAGAGGTGGATGAACGCAATGCCCTCGCCTGGGTGTAGGGACTGATCAGAGCCTGAAGGTACGGAGGTGCCGTTCCCCTCACTGCTCCATAAGCAAGCACCATGGTCTTGTAACGGATGCGAGCTTCAACTGGAAGCCAGTGGAGTGTGCGGAGGAGGGGGGTGAAGTGAGAGAACTTGGGAAGGTTGAACACCAGACGGGCTGCGGCATTCTGGATGAGTTGTAGGGGTTTAATGGCACAGGCAGGGAGCCCAGCCAACAGCGAGTTGCAGTAATCCAGACGGGAGATGACAAGTGCCTGGATTAGGACCTGTGCCGCTTCCTGTGTAAGGCAGGGTCGTACTCTCCGAATGTTGTAGAGCATGAACCTGCAGGATCGGGTCACCGCCTTGATGTTGGCGGAGAACGACAGGGTGTTGTCCAGGGTCACGCCAAGGCTCTTCGCACTCTGGGAGGAGGACACAACGGAGTTGTCAACCGTGATGGCGAGATCATGGAACGGGCAGTCCTTCCCCGGGAGGAAGAGCAGCTCCGTCTTGCCAGGGTTCAGCTTGAGGTGGTGATCCGTCATCCATACTGATATGTCGGCCAGACATGCAGAGATGCGATTCGCCACCTGGTTATCAGAAGGGGGAAAGGAGAAGATTAGTTGTGTATCGTCAGCGTAGCAATGATAGGAGAGGCCATGTGAGGATATGACAGAGCCAAGTGACTTGTTGTATAGGGAGAAAAGGAGAGGGCCTAGAACTGAGCCCTGGGGGACACCAGTGGTGAGAGCACGTGGTGCGGAGACAGCTTCTCGCCACGCCACTTGGTAGGAGCGACCGGTCAGGTAGGACGCAATCCAGGAGTGAGCCGCGCCGGAGATGCCCAGCTCGGAGAGGGTGGAGAGGAGGATCTGATGGTTCACTGTATCAAAGGCAGCAGACAGGTCTAGAAGGACAAGAGCAGAGGAGAGAGAGTTAGCTTTAGCAGTGCGGAGAGCCTCCGTGACACAGAGAAGAGCAGTCTCAGTTGAATGACCAGTCCTGAAACCTGACTGGTTTGGATCAAGAAGGTCATTCTGAGAGAGATAGCAAGAGAGTTGGCTAAAGACGGCACGCTCAATAGTTTTGGAAAGAAAAGAAAGAAGGGATACTGGTCTGTAGTTGTTGACATCAGTGGGATCGAGTGTTGTTTTTTTGAGAAGGGGTGCAACTCTCGCTCTCTTGAAGACGGAAGGGACATGGCCAGCGGTCAAGGATGAGTTGATCAGCGAGGTGAGGTAGGGGAGAAGGTCACCGGAGATGGTCTGGAGAAGAGAGGAGGGGATGGGGTCAAGCGGGCAGGTTGTTGGGCGGCCTGCAGTCACTAGTCGCAAGATTTTATCTGGAGAGAGAGGGGAGAAAGAAGTCAAAGCATAGGGTAGGGCAGTGTGAGCAGGACCAGCAGTGTCATTAGACTTAACAAACGAGGATCGGATGTCGTCAACCTTCTTTTCAAAGTGGTTGACAAAGTCATCCACAGAGAGGGAGGAGGGGGGGATCACCTGATTGGTTTAGTATTGGGTATTTAGCACATTAAATCACCTGATTGGTTTAGTATTGGGTGTTTAGCATATTAAATCACCTGATTGGTTTAGTATTGGGTATTTTCTACATTAAATCACTTGATTGGTTTAGTATTGGGTATTTAGTATATTAAATCACCTGATTGGTTTAGTATTGGGTATTTAGTATATTAAATCACCTGATTGGTTTAGTATTGGGTATTTAGTACATTAAATCACCTGATTGGTTTAGTATTGGGTATTAAGCACATTAAATCAACTGATTGGTTTAGTATTGGGTATTTAGCACATTAAATCACCTGATTGGTTTAGTATTGGGTATTAAGCACATTAAATCAACTGATTGGTTTAGTATTGGGTATTTAGCACATTAAATCACCTGATTGGTTTAGTATTGGGTATTTAGCACATTAAATCACCTGATTGGTTTAGTATTGGGTGTTTAGCATATTAAATCACCTGATTGGTTTAGTATTGGGTATTTTGTACAATAAATCACCTGATTGGTTTAGTATTGGGTATTTTGTATATTAAATCACTTGATTGGTTTAGTATTGGGTATTTAGTATATTAAATCACCTGATTGGTTTAGTATTGGGTATTTAGTATATTAAATCACTTGATTGGTTTAGTATTGGGTATTTAGTATATTAAATCACCTGATTGGTTTAGTATTGGGTATTTAGTATATTAAATCACCTGATTGGTTTAGTATTGGGTATTTAGTACATTAAATCACCTGATTGGTTTAGTATTGGGTATTAAGCACATTAAATCACCTGATTGGTTTAGTATTGGGTATTCAGCACATTAAATCACCTGATTGGTTTAGTATTGAGTATTTAGCACATTAAATCACCTGATTGGTTTAGTATTGGGTGTTTAGCATATTAAATCACCTGATTGGTTTAGTATTGGGTATTTAGCACATTAAATCACCTGATTGGTTTAGTATTGGGTGTTTAGCATATTAAATCACCTGATTGGTTTAGTATTGGGTATTTTGTACAATAAATCACCTGATTGGTTTAGTATTGGGTATTTTGTATATTAAATCACTTGATTGGTTTAGTATTGGGTATTTAGTATATTAAATCACCTGATTGGTTTAGTATTGGGTATTTAGTATATTAAATCACTTGATTGGTTTAGTATTGGGTATTTAGTATATTAAATCACCTGATTGGTTTAGTATTGGGTATTTAGTATATTAAATCACCTGATTGGTTTAGTATTGGGTATTTAGTACATTAAATCACCTGATTGGTTTAGTATTGGGTATTAAGCACATTAAATCACCTGATTGGTTTAGTATTGGGTATTCAGCACATTAAATCACCTGATTGGTTTAGTATTGAGTATTTAGCACATTAAATCACCTGATTGGTTTAGTATTGGGTGTTTAGCATATTAAATCACCTGATTGGTTTAGTATTGGGTATTTTCTACATTAAATCACTTGATTGGTTTAGTATTGGGTATTTAGTATATTAAATCACCTGATTGGTTTAGTATTGGGTATTTAGTATATTAAATCACCTGATTGGTTTAGTATTGGGTATTTAGTATATTAAATCACCTGATTGGTTTAGTATTGGGTATTTAGTACATTAAATCACCTGATTGGTTTAGTATTGGGTATTTAGTACATTAAATCACCTGATTGGTTTAGTATTGGGTATTAAGCACATTAAATCACCTGATTGGTTTAGTATTGGGTATTAAGCACATTAAATCACCTGATTGGTTTAGTATTGGGTATTTAGCACATTAAATCACCTGATTGGTTTAGTATTGGGTGTTTAGCATATTAAATCACCTGATTGGTTTAGTATTGGTTATTTAGTATATTAAATCACCTGATTGGTTTAGTATTGGCTATTTAGTATATTAAATCACTTGATTGGTTTAGTATTGGGTATTTAGTATATTAAATCACCTGATTGGTTTAGTATTGGGTATTTAGTATATTAAATCACCTGACATCATGAATAACTACTAATTATTATTCATAAATCAGTCAGCCAGTCACCATTTACCCACAATGCAGCATGGATTTGATGTTCTCCAACAAGGCCAGTGGTTTAGTAGACATAAAGGCTACACTACACGATGTACCCAGTCAGGGAACCTGAAAGAGCATGAGAGGACACACACACAAGACAATCCCTACCAACATACTAATACACAGGAGGAGAAGACATACCACTGCTCTCACACAGGAGGAGAAGACATACCACTGCTCTCATTGTGGAAAGCTTGTTGACAGGTGAGTTCTAGGCTCTTTCTCAAATCATTATTCCTCGATTCCTCTCCTCGATTCCTTCTAAAACCCATTGGAGAAGAAGGTCAGAGGGGAGGGACCTTGTACGTTCTCCTCCAATACAGTTGATACAATACAGGTGAGGAGACAGGATGCGAATCAATGAAAGACAACGTGAGAAAGCCCTAGTAGCCATCTTGTGGTGATGTCACCCACCCTGAGACCTACACTACTGTTATCCTGTCCAACCAAGATCAGGGTTTTGGTAGGATAATGGCTGCTGCTTTTTGGGTATGAAGTGCTGTTTTGGAAAGGGGTTTCATCCTAGGTCAGCCATACAGGGATTGTTACACCAATGATCAGACATCATCTGCAGCTGAACATCAATATCATCAGACAAAATTAGAGCGAGTAACAACCAAATAAAACAGACAAACAGGGAATGTTCAAGGACCAAAAAAAGACACTATACCTCATTCAAAGAATCAACACTTTATTTCATATCATACAAAGAACGCCTATGTAAATGGTTTGGCGGGTTAAGACATTAATCTTACTCCAAAAGAAGAGATTGAATAGTTGAATGAATAGTGTCTAATCCAAATAATCAGGGGCTGGAACAGAAACCTGCCCACCCAGTAGCTAGATCTCTAGCAGTAAGGTTGGCCATGCATGTTCTAGATCTATACATTGTTGCTTTAACAGTATTGTTGTAGTCCTACAACCAATTCTAACAGTAACCCAATAGCATATACAGAGCATTCAGAAAGTATTCAGACCCCTTGACTTTTTCCACATTTTGTTACGTTACAGCCTTATTCTAAAATTGGTTAAATAATATTGCTTTCCTCATCAATCTACACACAATACCACATAATGACAATTACGAAGCGAAAACAGGTTTGTCTAATTTTTTGCAAATGTATTAAAAAAAACCACCAACAGATATACCTTATTTACATAAGTATTCAGACCCTTTGACACCTTATTTACATAAGTATTCAGACCCTTTGACACCTTATTTACATAAGTACTCAGACCCTTTGCTATGAGACTCGAAATTGAGCTCAGGTACATCCTGTTTCCATTGATCATCCTTGATGTTTCTACAACTTTATTGGAGTCCACCTGCTGTAAATTCAACTGATTGGACATGATTTGGGCACATACCTGTCCATGTAACGTCCCACAGTTGACAGTGCATATCAGAGCAAAAATCAAGCCATGAGGTCGAAGGAATTGTCCGTAGAGCTCTGAGACAGGATTGTGTTGAGGCACAGATCTGGGGAAGGGTACCAAAAACTTTCTGCAGTATTGAAGGTCCAAAAGAACACAGTGGCCTCCATCATTCTTAAATGGAAGATGTTTGGAACACCCAAGACTCTGAGCAATCGGGGGAGAAGGGCCTTGGTCAGGGAGGTGACCAAGAACCTGATGGTCACTCTGACAGAGCTCCAGAGTTCCTCTATGGAGATATGAGAACCTTCCAGAAGGACAACCATCTCTGCAGCACTCCACCAATCAGGCCTTTATGGTAGAGTGGCCAGACTGAAGCCACTCCTCAGTAAAAGGCACATGACAGCCCGCTTCGAGTTTGCCAAAAGGCACCTAAAGACTCTCAGACCATGAGAAAGAAGATTCTCTGATCTGATGAAACCAAGATTGAATGCCAAGCGTCACGTCTGCAGGAAACCAGGCACCATCCCTACGGTGTAGCATGGTGGTGGCAGCAGCATCATGCTGTGGGGATGTTTTTCAGTGGCAGGGACTGGCAGACCAGTCAGGATCGAGGGAAAGATGAACTGAGCAAAGTACAGATATTTTCCCCCTGACATCCATATCATGCTGAAATCAATAGAACAGGGGGCAAACGACTAGAGTTCTACATTGTGACATTATTAATTAAAATACTCCTACTACAATGTTAAAACATTCTACATTGTGACATTATTCATAAAAATACTCCTACTACAATGTTAAAACATTCAACATTGTGACATTATTTCATTGATATCATGAAACAACTCCTTCATGTATGTATTTTCTGATGTTTGATCAGAGATCTTTTATCAGAGTATCTCTTGTCACATTGATCACAGCTATATTTCTCTCCTGTGTGTCTTCTCTGGTGTGATACCAGGCTGCTTGACTGAGTAAAACTCTTCCCACATTGATTACAGCTATATGGTTTCTCTCCTGTGTGTGTTCTCTGGTGTGATACCAGGCTGCTTGACTGAGTAAAACTCTTCCCACATTGATTACAGATATAAGGTTTCTCTCCTGTGTGTGTTCTCTGGTGTGATACAAGGCTGCTTGACTGAGTAAAACTCTTCCCACATTGATCACAGCTATAAGGATTCTCTCCTGTGTGTGCTCTCTTGTGTATTGTCAGATGGCTAGATGTAACAAAACTCTTCCCACATTGATCACAGCTATAAGGTTTCACTCCTGTGTGCGCTCTCAGATGTACTATCAGCCAGCTTGAGTGAGTAAAACTCTTCCCACATTGAGTACATTTACAAGGTTTCTCTACTGTGTGTATTTTCTGGTGTGATTTTAAATCTGTTGAACTAACAAAACTCTTTCCGCAGTCAGGGCAGTGGTAAGGTTTCTCTCCTGTGTGCCCTCTCAGATGTACTATTAGGCAGCTTGAATGAGTAAAACTCTTCCCACATTGATCACAGCTATAAGGTTTCTCTCCTGTGTGTATTCTCTGGTGTGATTTCAGGCAGCTAGACTGAGTAAAACTCTTCCCACATTGAGCACAGCCATAAGGTTTCTCTCCAGTGTGAATTCTCAAGTGTACTTTAAGTGAGTCTGACCGTGAGTAACTCTTCCCACACTCAAAACAGTGGTGAGGTTTCTCTCCTGTGTGTACTCGCTTGTGTAATTTAAGTTCTGATGAAGATTTGCAACGTTTCTGACAGTCAGAGCAGGAATTAGATTTCTTCCCTGTGGGTCTCTGGTGGTGTTTCTTGAGGTGATCTGATCTGTAGAGACTCTTCTCTGCCTCGTCAGCGTCATGATGTTGTTGAGGCTCCTCAGAGGATCCACGAAAGTCACGTCTCTCTCCTGTGTGAACGACAAAGTCAGAGAGATGGTTAAAGGCCCACAACAGCAGAAATACACTGTTTATTTGAGATAAAAGGTGATGCCCAGAGCGTACCCA
This sequence comes from Coregonus clupeaformis, assembly GCF_020615455.1. Taxonomy (NCBI): domain Eukaryota; kingdom Metazoa; phylum Chordata; class Actinopteri; order Salmoniformes; family Salmonidae; genus Coregonus; species Coregonus clupeaformis. The sequence goes on along the minus strand of NW_025534394.1, from coordinate 121,136 downwards.
TGAAGTTGTGCAACAATTGACGTCTGTTAAATTATTTGACAATTGTCTTTTATATAGTCAAGTGAGCAAAAATAGTCATATTTTGTCTTGTTTTCACGTTAGTAGTAACATCGATGATTCTAGGCTAGAAATAAGTTATTAAAGTTGAAGAAACCTTAGGCAATGCACCAGACCACTTTTGGTCACCAATATAGGCCCCTTTCTGTGTTCGAAAAATTGCCGCACGAGGGCGATGCACACGCAATTTGGTTGCAGAAACTTCTCCCTGCTAATACAGAAACCGCTAGTTATGGATGTAGTATATCTGCAAGGAGGAAAAATGGTGAGCAAAGATTTTAGTTTTTCACAATGTATTCTGAATATTACAGCGCACGATCAGTGGAAGATCAGGAGTGCTACTCAAGGAAACTCACATGAAGCTCTTGTGTCGCTATTCACTAATTCACCCCCCGTGGGGGAAAACTCAGGGGGAGTTTGACTTCCTGGATCAGTTGATGATAGTTGAACATGTGACTGTAACTAAACAGCTACAGTATTAAGTATTATGTGTAATTATTGAAGAACCGCGTTAATGACAGTATAGACTTTGGTGTTGTGAATCAACTTAAGGTAGACTTTGGTGTTTGTGAATCAACTTAAGGTAGACTTTGGTGTTTGTGAATCAACTTAAGGTGACTCTCAGTTAGAACCATTGGAGTTTGTAAACTCTGAAATGATTTAGGATTTCTGTGGCCCATGAAAACTGTTTTCCCAGCGTAACATAAGGAGAAACTAAATGTTACGTAGCTAGAGCGCATTTCAGAGATTTGAAAACAAAAAACTGTCCGACAGCAAGATCCAGTATTTAAAATTGAAGTTCATCATATGACAAGCGTAACGTTATGACTATAACTACTGTTCCCTGAAGGAGGGAAACTAGGTACAACATACTATTAAATCCACGCCTCGCTGGAAGCCCCGCCTTCCACAGGTGATGAGCGTGAGGCTCGGATTCATTCCTTCAATTTAATACCGCTCTTCACCGACCCAGGAAGGGGCGGGGCCAAACAGGTGTTGTACTGCATTTCCCCCTCCTTCAGGGAACAGTAGTTATAGTCAAAGTTACGCTCCCTTTCAGTCGGTCAACTTCGGTACAACATACTAATAGGGAAATACAATCATTGCTATGAAGCCCCTAAATAAGATCTGGTGCAACCAATTACCTTCAGAAGTCACATAATTAGTTAATATAAAGTCCACCTGTGTGCAATCTAAGTGTCACATGATCTCAGTATATATACACACACACCTGTTCTGAAAGGCCCCAGAGTCTGCAACACCACTAAGCAAGGGGCACCACCAAGCAAGCGGCACCATGAAGACCAAGGAGCTCTCCAAACAGGTCAGGGACAAAGTTGTGGAGAAGTACAGATCAGGGTTCGGTTATAAAAAAATATCTGAAACTTTGAACATCCCACGGAGCACCATTAAATCCATTATTAAAAAATGGAAAGAATATGGTACCACAACAAACCTGCCAAGAGATGGCCGCCCACCAAAACTCACGGACCAGGCAAGAAGGGCATTAATCAGAGAGGTAACAAAGAGACCAAAGATAACCCTGAAGGAGCTGCAAAGCTCCACAGCGGAGATTGGAGTATCTGTCCATAGGACCACTTTAAGCCGTACACTCCACAGAGCTGGGCTTTACAGAAGAGTGGGCAGAAGAAAGCCATTGCTTAAAGAAAAAAATCAGCAAACACGTTTGGTGTTCGTCAAAAGGCATGTGGGAGACTCCCCAAACATATGGAAGAAGGTACTCTGGTCAGATGAGACTAAAATTGAGCTTTTTGGCCATCAAGGAAAACGCTATATCTGGCGCAAACCCAACACCTCTCATCACGCCAAGAACACAGTGAAACCTGTTTCAGTCTTCCAGAGATTTGAGACTGGGACGGAGGTTCACCTTCCAGCAGGACAATGACCCTAAGCATATTGCTAAAGCAACACTTGAGTGGTTTAAGGGGACACATTTAAATGTCTTGGAATGGCCTAGTCAAAGCCCAGACCTCAATCCAATTGAGAATCTGTGGTATGACTTAAAGATTGCTGTACACCAGCGGAACCCATCCAACTTGAAGGAGCTGGAGCAGTTTTGCCTTGAAGAATGGGCAAATATACCAGCGGCTAGATGTGCCAAGCTTATTGAGACATACCCCAAGAGACTTTCAGCTGTAATTGCTGCAAAAGGTGGCTCTACAAAGTATTGACTTTGGGGAGGGTGAATAGTTATGCACGTTCAAGTTCTGTTTTTTTGTCTTATTTCTTGTTTGTTTCACTTTTTTTTTATTTTGCATCTTCAAAGTGGTAGGCATGTTGTGTAAATCAAATGATACAAACCCCAAAAAAATCCATTTTAATTTCAGGTTGTAAGGCAACAAAATAGGAAAAATGCCAAGGGGGGTGAAAACTTTCGCAAGCCACTGTAGCTCTAGTTACTGTGAGGAGTCTGCAGCTCTGTTCTTTGAGTCTCTTGGAAATAGGATCTCTATTGATTCTTCTGATAATCCCATCTCCTTAGAGGAAATTATAGAGACTATTGATCACCTTCAGAGTTATGTGATAATCCCATCTCCTTAGAGGACATAGAGGCTATTGATCACCTTCACAGTTATGGGATAATCCCATCTCCTTAGAGGACATAGAGGCTATTGATCACCTTCAGAGTTATGTGATAATCCCATCTCCTTAGAGGAAATTATAGAGACTATTGATCACCTTCAGAGTTATGTGATAATCCCATCTCCTTAGAGGACATAGAGGCTATTGATCACCTTCAGAGTTATGTGATAATTCCATCTCCTTAGAGGAAATTATAAAGGCTATTGATCACCTTCAGAGTTATGTGATAATTCCATCTCCTTAGAGGAAATTATAAAGGCTATTGATCACCTTCAGAGTTATGTGATAATCCCATCTCCTTAGAGGACATAGAGGCTATTGATCACCTTCACAGTTATGGGATAATCCCATCTCCTTAGAGGACATAGAGGCTATTGATCACCTTCAGAGTTATGTGATAATTCCATCTCCTTAGAGGAAATTATAAAGGCTATTGATCACCTTCAGAGTTATGTGATAATCCCATCTCCTTAGAGGAAATTATAGAGACTATTGATCACCTTCAGAGTTATGTGATAATCCCATCTCCTTAGAGGACATAGAGGCTATTGATCACCTTCACAGTTATGGGATAATCCCATCTCCTTAGAGGACATAGAGGCTATTGATCACCTTCAGAGTTATGTGATAATCCCATCTCCTTAGAGGAAATTATAGAGACTATTGATCACCTTCAGAGTTATGTGATAATCCCATCTCCTTAGAGGACATAGAGGCTATTGATCACCTTCAGAGTTATGTGATAATTCCATCTCCTTAGAGGAAATTATAAAGGCTATTGATCACCTTCAGAGTTATGTGATAATTCCATCTCCTTAGAGGAAATTATAAAGGCTATTGATCACCTTCAGAGTAATGTGATAACCTCATCTCCTTAGAGGAAATTATAAAGGCTATTGATCACTTTTTTTTCTCACCTTTATTTAACCAGGTAAGCCAGTTGAGAACAAGTTCTCATTTACAACTGCGACCTGGCCAAGATAAAGCAAAGCAGTGCGAAGCAGTGGAAAATAAGTATTTGATCAATAACAAAAGTTTCTCAATACTTTGTTATATACCCTTTGTTGGCAATGGCACAGGTCAAACGTTTTCTGTAAGTCTTCACAAGGTTTTCACACACTGTTGTTGCTGGTATTTTGGCCCATTCCTCCATGCAGATCTCCTCTAGAGCAGTGATGTTTTGGGGCTGTCGCTGGACAACACGGTTGAGCTCTGGAGACTGGCTAGGCCACTACAGGACCTTGAAATGCTTCTTACGAAGCCCCTCCTTCGTTGCCCGGGCGGTGTGTTTGGGATCATTGTCATGCTGAAAGACCCAGCCACGTTTCAACTTCAATGCCCTTGCTGATGGAAGGAGGTTTTCACTCAAAATCTCACGATACATCGCCCCATTCATTCTTTCCTTTACACGGATCAGTCGTCCTGGTCCCTTTGCAGAAAAGCATCCCCAAAGAATGATGTTTCCACCTCCATGCTTCACGGTTGGGATGGTGTTCTTGGGATTGTACTCATCCTTCTTCTTCCTCCAAACAAGGCGAGTGGAGTTTAGACCAAAAAGCTATATTTTTGTCTCATCAGACCACATGACCTTCTCCCATTCCTCCTCTGGATCATCCAGATGGTCATTGGCAAACTTCAGATGGGCCTGGACATGCGCTGGCTTGAGCAGGGGGACCTTGCGTGCGCTGCAGGATTTTAATCCATAACAGCGTAGTGTGTTACTAATGGTTTTCTTTGAGACTGTGGTCCCAGCTCTCTTCAGGTCATTGACCAGGTCCTGCCGTGTAGTTCTGGGCTGATCCCTCACCTTCCTCAGGATCATTGATGCCTCACGAGGTGAGATCTTGCATGGAGCCCCAGACCGAGGGTGATTGACCGTCATCTTGAACTTCTTCCATTTTCTAATAATTGCGCCAACAGTTGTTGCCTTCTCACCAAGCTGCTTGCCTATTGTCCTGTAGCCCATCCCAGCCTTGTGCAGGTCTACAATTTTATCCCTGATGTCCTTACACAGCTCTCTGGTCTTGGCCATTGTGGAGAGGTTGGAGTCTGTTTGATTGAGTGTGTGGACAGGTGTCTTTTACACAGGTAACGAGTTCAAACAGGTGCAGTTAATACAGGTAATGAGTGGAGAACAGGAGGGCTTCTTAAAGAAAAACTAACAGGTCTGTGAGAGCCGGAATTCTTACTGGTTGGTAGGTGATCAAATACTTATGTCATGCAATAAAATGCAAATTAATTACTTTAAAATCATACAATGTGATTTTCTGGATTTTTGTTTTAGATTCCGTCTCTCACAGTTGAAGTGTACCTATGATAAAAAATACAGACCTCTACATGCTTTGTAAGTAGGAAAACCTGCAAAATAGGCAGTGTATCAAATACTTGTTCTCCCCACTGTAAGTCCGGGAGCAGTTCAGTGGTCAATTGGTGCTACGAAACAGGCGAGTTGGAGGCACGGCTGTTGATTGCGCGTGCTAGCGGGCCCGGGGCTAGCAGATGGATCTTAGTGGTCGTCGCAACGGGAAGCCTGTTGAAACCACATCAGACGATTACGTCGGCAGACCAGTCGTGGTGGATCGGCGGGGCTCCGTGTCAACACTAGGAAGTCCCGTCCGGTTGACAGAGAGGTAGATAGCCGGGAGATGGGCCTGGCTCGAGGCTAGCTCAAGGCTAACTGGGGTTAGCTTCAGGGCAGTGGTGATTAGCCAACCATGACAACAGCCATTCGGTTGCAGCTAGCTAGTTGCGATGATCCGGTGTTAAGGTCCAGTGATTCAGTGATTCCGGCAGAATATCCGATATGCTCTGGGTCGATAGCGCGCTGTGCAGACTGGCCGATTATTGTCCAGGCTAGAGCTGGTTGGTAGGTAGTGCAGGCCACGGCAACGGACAATGGTGAAGACCGCTAACAGTGGCTAATAGCAAGTAGCTAGTTAGCTGGCTAGCTGGCTAGTTTCAGCCAGAGGTTCTGGATAAAAATGTATGAAGAAATAATAGAATCCGTTCCACATTGGGTGAGGCGGGTTGCAGGAAGGTATATTTAGTTAAAGGATGGAAAGTGAGATTGAGAAATATATACGAAAAAGACAAAAAAACTAAAAGACAGGCTATTTACATGAGGACTACAGAAAACACGACCACACTGCTACGCCATCTTGGATCAATGGATGCAAGGACTGACCATCAATGACATCACCATTATAGTTTTAACCATGTTGAGGCTATACAGTGTTGGTTTACATTTACATTGTTTCTAAACATTGGAGTAGAAAAAGCTTATTTTGGGATCTGATGGGGTACGACAGTTGAACTAAGCTCATGAGGTATGTGTTATATTCTTCATGAATCAATGGATATATATAAATAATTTAAAAGTCCAAATATGGATGTAGCAACTGCAGATTTCCCCTTTAACACCACACATCAGTTCAACAACTGCAGAGTGTGTGCCTCTGTTCTTAAGACAGTACTTACTAGTGTTAATCAGGGCCCGGTTTCTCAAAACCATCTTACTGCTAAGTTCATCATTAGAACCATTGGATGCCTTAAGATGCCTTTGGGAAACCGGAACCAGATATCCAGTTTCCTCCTCTTCTTCCTCCTCCTTTTTCGATGTGACAGTCATCTCCTCCTCCTCTTCTTTCACTCTGAACACGTCTTCCTCTTCTTTCACTGTAACATCCTCCTCCTCTTTCACTCTGAACGCGTCTTCCTCTTCTTTCACTGTAACGTCTTTCTCTTCTTCTTTCACGGTAACAGCCTCACCCTCTACTTGTTTTTGTATTGTAACATCCTCCTCTTCCTCCTCCTCTTTCACTAGAGCTTCTTTCTCCGTCCAGCAGACCTCCTCTTCTTTAGCAGGAGGAGAGTAGCTTAGTGAGCTCATGGTCGGGGGTGTTAGCTAGCTAGGCTAGTGCTAACTTAACCAGCCAGCTAGCTGACCAATAACAACAACAGCGTAAATATGAAATTAAATGGGATAACTAACTACACGACAGAAGTGGGTTTAAAACACAGTGGCTAATATACACGAAAGCGTCTAAAGCGCTTTATTGGTTCGGCTATTTTGTCTAGCAAGCTACCGAGGTGTCTGACTAACTGTTGCTGCTGTTGAAAGAAGCGTCCCGTCCACTAGATTATACGTCACACTAGCAGCATAGCCTTAAAGTCCCACATCGCCATCTGCTGACTGGAGTGGGTAACGAAGTTGAGTAAAATGTAGATTTTATTTTCAGACAAAAAGTTAAAGGGTAGGAAGCATGTGTTTTTACTCACCAATGTAACAACACAGTGTGGTTAAAGACTTAGGAACTTAGTTGTAGTCACGATCTGGTTACCTATTAAATTCAAACAGTTATGTTTTTGCGTTATTTCATATTTATTAACTTATTTCCAGATATCTTCTAAACTACCCACAATGCACTATTTCTCAACGTCATATGGAGGATCTACTCTGTGCTACCGAGTTTGTATGCTAGCTCGGTAGCTAGCTCAAGCTTGCAAACGTTAACCACACCTCATGTTTTTCATGCACTGTGTGGTTGTGTTATCTAGTGTGAACCTGTTACCACAATAGGCTCTGGTGCCTTCTTGCCGTGGGCTCAAAACCAAAGAGAAAATCAGACCTGGCAGTGACATTTTAGACCCTGGCTGTAAATCTAATACTCAGGTGCTTTAAGTCATGCATGAAAGGTCTGGGGTGGTTCCGTGGTTATAAGTTACTGACCTAAAACTCACTAGTTTCTATAACTCTTGTCTTGCTAAAAACTCACTAGCTTCTAGAACTCTGGTCTTCCTAAAACTCACTAGCTTCTAGAACTCTGGTCGTCCTAAAACTCATTAGCTTCTAGAAATCTCGTCTTCCTAAAACTCATTAGCTTCTAGAACTCTCGTCGTCCTAAAACTCATTAGCTTCTAGAAATCTCGTCTTCCTAAAACTCACTAGCTTCTAGAACTCTGGTCGTCCTAAAACTCACAAGCTTCCAAAACTCACTGGCTTCTAGAACTCTCGTCTTCCTAAAACTCATTGGCTTCTAGAACTCTCGTCCCCTTGGAACGAGCCCAAACAAAACTCATCTCCAATACAGAAAAATGTGCAGTCAAAATAAATTGTGATCAATGACAACGCACTGGCTAAATGCAAAACACAAATCCTTTTGACTGCCCACCCTTGAGACAATCAGGAACCAAGTTATCCTTACCACGGACATGTCTGATTTCAAGAGGAAACTCCTGCAATATCCGTAGTAACTTTCCACCTCACTGCGGAGCTTCTCTCTCTTTTCAGGGTTCACTCGATAGGCATGTTGTTGGATCGGGGCCGAGTCCCCAATGTCATACTCTAGTACATTTGGGTTGGCACATCTGAGAATGAACCCTGATATTCTACAAGCAGTGCAACAATGTCAATATAATTGTACCCCAAAATGGTCAGTTCGTTGCATAATTTATGATTACTAAATGTTGCATGAATTGTAAATATAAAATATCAAAACCAAATGATCACCCCTTTGTTAATATGTATTGGCAATAATTCACTTAATGGTGAGGCATTGAATAACTAAACATGTATATTTTGTCAGGCTGGATGTTTGAGATATGAGTAGGTGATTTGAGTCATGCTTCTTCAGTAGTGGAATAAAGACAAGTAGCACTTGAATGTTGTAAAGAAATACTGGAGTGATGTAAGATTGTTAATAAAACTGATTATAGACCAATTTATTATACTGCGTCCATGTTTATAGGCTGCAAGTACGTTGAAATTAAGTTGTTGTCAAGTCGTTGAAAAAACGACCTGAAAAAACATATTTTCAACTAAAACCGAATGTAAACTCAGCAACAAAAAAAGTCCTCTCACTGTCAACTGTGTTTATTTTCAGCAAACTTAACATGTGTAAATATTTGTATGAACATAACAAGATTCAACAACTGAGACATAAACTGAACAAGTTCCACACACAAATAATGTGTCCCTGGGGGGGGTCAAAATCAAAAGTAACAGTCAGTATCTGGTGTGGCCACCAGCTGCATTAAGTACTGCAGTGCATCTCCTCCTCATGGACTGCACCAGATTTGCCAGTTCTTGCTGTGAGATGTTACCCCACTCTTCCACCAAGGCACATACAAGTTCCCGGACATTTCTGGGGGGAATTGCCCTAGCCCTCACCCTCCGATCCAACAGGTCCCAGACATGCTCAATGGGATTGAGATCCGGGTTCTTCACTGGCCATGACAGAACACTGACATTCCTGTCTTGCAGGAAATCACGCACAGAATGAGCAGTATGGCTGGTGGCATTGTCATGTCAGGATGAGCCTGCAGGAAGGGTAACACATGAGGGAGGATGCCTCCTTGCAGCATGCATAAGGCACGTTCACGCAGATGAGCAGGGATCCTGGGCATATTTCTTTTGGTGTTTTCCAGAGTCAATAGAAAGGCCTCTTTTGTGTCCTAAGTTTTCATAACTGTGACCTTAATTGCCTACCATCTGTAAGTCTTAACGACCGTTCCACAGGTGCATGTTCATTCATTATTTATGGTTCATTGAACAAGCATGGGAAACAGTATAACCCTTTACAATGAAGATCTGTGAAGTTATTTTGGATTTTTACAAATTATCTTTGAAAGACAGGGTCCTGAAAAAGGGACGTTTCTTTTTTTGCTGAGTTTATATTGGACATCAGGCATAGTCTTCTTTTCAATGACTTTTCAATGACATTTTGCTACGTGGGAAACCTCAATGTCAAAACACAGTTTTAACATGTCCAAATCAATAACCAATATGCAAAAACAGTTTGTGATATACTGAAAACCTAAACTGTACTATCTATACAAATGTGCCACAATAATCATATTAAAACAAGCACCTTATAAACTGCACAAGCACCAACAATAAGTCACTGATATCGATTATGGGGGAGATCAGGTTGTACCTGCTGTTGAAACTAACACAACTAAAAAAACACATGGAAATGGGAGATATCTTTTACCTCACTGGTTAGAGGACAACCTGTGGAAGACAGTCAGCTACATTTTGGAGTGATGTATTTACATTTATGGGTCGCTAAACAAAGGAACGTAACACTTATTTCATCGATATCATGTTGAAATCAATTGTGCAAGAGGTTGCACATCCTGTTAAAACGAATAGCTCAAACACCACATGGAATCTGGGAATAATGTGTACATCACTGTTCAGAGGACAATTTGTAGAAAACAGCTAGCTGCATTTTGATTAACGTGTAACACAACTTTTTTTAAATTTATTTTTTACTTTTTGTTAAATCACATACATACTCTTTCAATTCAGAGCCTGGATTTTTCCCAGAGGCTAATATCCATATCACGCTGAACTAAATTGAACAGGGGGAAATGTTTAGGCTTCTACATTGTGACATTATTAATTAAAGTACTCCTTCTACAATGTTAAAACATTCTACATTGTGACATTATTTCATTGATATCATGAAACAACTCATGTATGTATTTTCTGATGTTTGATCAGAGATCTTTTATCAAAGTATCTCTTGTCACATGATCACAGCTTTATTATTTATCTCCTGCTATATAGTTTCTCTCCTGTGTGTGTTCTCTGGTGTATCATCAGATAGCAAGATGCAACAAAACTCTTCCCATATTGAGTACAGCTATAAGGTTTTTCTCCTGTGTGTGTTCTCTGGTGCACTATCAGGGTGCTTGACCGAGTAAAACTCTTCCCACATTGATCACAGCAATAAAGTTTTTCTCCTGTGTGTGTTCTCTGGTGTATCATCAGATGGCAAGATGCAACAAAACTCTTCCCACATTGAGTACAGCTATAAGGTTTCTCTCCTGTGTGTGTTCTCTGGTGCACTATCAGGGAGCTTGACCGAGTAAAACTCTTCCCACATTGATCACAGCTATAAAGTTTTTCTCCTGTGTGTGTTCTCTGGTGTATCATCAGATGGCAAGATGCAACAAAACTCTTCCCACATTGAGTACAGCTATAAGGTTTCTCTCCTGTGTGTGTACTCTGGTGCAATATCAGGGAGCTTGACCGAGTAAAACTCTTCCCACATTGAGTACAACTATATGGTGATTTCTCTCCTGTGTGTGTTCTCTGGTGTGATTTTAAATCTATTAAATTAACAAAAGTCTTTCCGCAGTCAGAGCAGTCGTAAGGTTTCTCTCCTGTGTGTCTTCTCAGATGTACTATCAGGTAGCTTGACCGAGTAAAACTCCTCCCACATTGATCACAGCTATAAGGTTTCTCTCCTGTGTGTACTCGCTGGTGTATTTTAAGTTCTGATGAAAACTTGCAACGTTTCCCACAGTCAGAGCAGCAGTGAGATTTCTTCCCAGTGGGTCTCAGATGGTTTTTCTTAAGGTGTTCTGATCTGGAGCGAGACCTTTCTGCCTCGTCAGCATCATGTTGTTGAGGCTCCCCAGAGGATCCACGATAGCCACGTCTCTCTCCTGTGTGAACGACAAAGTCAGACAGATGGTTAAAGAACCACAACAGCAGAAATACACTGTTTATTTGAGGTAAAAGGTGATACCCAGAGCGTACCCATTAAATTGTACAACAATTGATGCCTTAAATTATTTGACAATTGTCTTTTATACAGTCAAGTGAGCAACAATAGTCATACATTTAACATTTACATTTAAGTCATTTAGCAGACGCTCTTATCCAGAGCGACTTACAAATTGGTGCATTCACCCTATAGCCAGTGGGTTAACCACTTTACAACATATTTTTTTATTTATTATTATTATTTTTTTTGGGGGGGGGGGTAGAAGGATTACTTTATCCTATCCCAGGTATTCCTTAGAGAGGTGGGGTTTCAAATGTCTCCGGAAGGTGGTGAGTGACTCCGCTGTCCTGGCGTCGTGAGGGAGCTTGTTCCACCATTGGGGTGCCAGAGCAGCGAACAGTTTTGACTGGGCTGAGCGGGAACTATGCTTCCGCAGAGGAAGGGGAGCCAGCAGGCCAGAGGTGGATGAACGCAATGCCCTCGTTTGGGTGTAGGGACTGATCAGAGCCTGAAGGTACGGAGGTGCCGTTCCCCTGACTGCTCCATAGGCAAGCACCATGGTCTTGTAACGGATGCGAGCTTCAACTGGAAGCCAGTGGAGTGTGCGGAGGAGGGGGGTGACGTGAGAGAACTTGGGAAGGTTGAACACCAGACGGGCTGCGGCATTCTGGATGAGTTGTAGGGGTTTAATGGCACAGGCTGGGAGCCCAGCCAACAGTGAGTTGCAGTAATCCAGACGGGAGATGACAAGTGCCTGGATTAGGACCTGTGCCGCTTCCTGTGTAAGGCAGGGTCGTACTCTCCGAATGTTGTAGAGCATGAACCTGCAGGATCGGGTCACCGCCTTGATGTTAGCGGAGAACGACAGGGTGTTGTCCAGGGTCACGCCAAGGCTCTTCGCACTCTGGGAGGAGGACACAACGGAGTTGTCAACCGTGATGGCGAGATCATGGAACGGGCAGTCCTTCCCCGGGAGGAAGAGCAGCTCCGTCTTGCCAGGGTTCAGCTTGAGGTGGTGATCCGTCAGCCATACTGATATGTCGGCCAGACATGCAGAGATGCGATTCGCCACCTGGTTATCAGAAGGGGGAAAGGAGAATATTAGTTGTGTATCGTCAGCGTAGCAATGATAGGAGAGGCCATGTGAGGATATGACAGAGCCAAGTGACTTGGTGTATAGGGAGAATAGGAGAGGGCCTAGAACTGAGCCCTGGGGGACACCAGTGGTGAGAGCACGTGGTGCGGAGACAGCTTCTCGCCACGCCACTTGGTAGGAGCGACCGGTCAGGTAGGACGCAATCCAGGAGTGAGCCGCGCCGGAGATGCCCAGCTCGGAGAGGGTGGAGAGGAGGATCTGATGGTTCACAGTATCAAAGGCAGCAGACAGGTCTAGAAGGACAAGAGCAGAGGAGAGAGAGTTAGCTTTAGCAGTGCAGAGAGCCTCCGTGACACAGAGAAGAGCAGTCTCAGTTGAATGACCAGTCCTGAAACCTGACTGTTTTGGATCAAGAAGGTCATTCTGAGAGAGATAGCAAGAGAGTTGGCTAAAGACGGCACGCTCAATAGTTTTGGAAAGAAAAGAAAGAAGGGATACTGGTCTGTAGTTGTTGACATCAGTGGGATCGAGTGTTGGTTTTTTGAGAAGGGGTGCAACTCTCGCTCTCTTGAAGACGGAAGGGACATAGCCAGCGGTCAAGGATGAGTTGATCAGCGAGGTGAGGTAGGGGAGAAGGTCACCGGAGATGGTCTGGAGAAGAGAGGAGGGGATGGGGTCAAGCGGGCAGGTTGTTGGGCGGCCTGCAGTCACTAGTCGCAAGATTTTATCTGGAGAGAGAGGGGAGAAAGAAGTCAAAGCATAGGGTAGGGCAGTGTGAGCAGGACCAGCAGTGTCATTAGACTTAACAAACGAGGATCGGATGTCGTCAACCTTCTTTTCAAAGTGGTTGACGAAGTCATCCACAGAGAGGGGGGGGGGGAGGATTCAGCAGTGAGGAGAATGTGGCAAAGAGCTTCCTAGGGTTAGAGGCAGATGCTTGGAATTTAGAGTGGTAGAAAGTGGCCTTAGCAGCAGAAACAGATGAAGAAAATGTAGAGAGGAGGGAGTGAAAAGATGCCAGGTCGGCAGGGAGTTTAGTTTTCTTCCATTTCCGCTCAGCTGCCCGGAGCTCTGTTCTGTGAGCTCGCAATGAGTCATCAAGCCACGGAGCTGGAGGGGAGGACCGAGCCGGCCGGGAGGATAGGGGACACAGGGAGTCAAAGGTTGCAGAAAGGGAGGAGAGGAGGGTTGAGGAGGCAGAATCAGGAGATTGGAGGGAGAAGGATTGAGCAGAGGGAAGAGATGATAGGATGGAAGAGGAGAGAGTAGCGGGAGAGAGAGAGCGAAGGTTGCGGCGGCGTGTTACCATCTGTGTAGGGGCAGAGTGAGTAGTGTTGGAGGACAGCGAGAGAGAAAAGGATACAAAGTAGTGGTCGGAGACATGGAGGGGAGTTGCAGTGAGATTAGTAGAAGAGCAACATCTAGTAAAGATGAAGTCAAGCGTATTGACTGCCTTGTGAGTAGGGGGGGACGGTGAGAGGGTGAGGTCAAAAGAGGAGAGGAGTGGAAAGAAGGAGGCAGAGAGAAATGAGTCAAATGTAGACGTAGGGAGGTTGAAATCCCCCAAAACTGTGAGGGGTGAGCCATCCTCAGTAAAGGAACTTATCAAGGCGTCAAGCTCATTGATGAACTCTCCAAGGGAACCTGGAGGGCGATAGATGACAAGGATATTAAGCTTAAATGGGCTAATGACTGTGACAGCGTGGAATTCAAATGAGGAGATAGACAGATGGGTTAGGGGAAAAATTGAGAATGACCACTTGGGAGAGATGAGGATTCCTGTGCCACCACCCCTCTGACCAGATGCTCTCGGGGTATGCGAGAACACATGGTCAGACGAGGAGAGAGCAGTAGGAGTAGCAGTGTTTTCAGTGGTAATCCATGTTTCCGTCAGCGCCAGGAAGTCGAGGGACTGGAGGGTAGCATAGGCTGGGATGAAGTCAGCCTTGTTGGCAGCAGAACGGCAGTTCCAGAGGCTGCCTGAGACCTGGAACTCCAGGTGTGTGGTGCGTGCAGGGACCACCAGGTTAGAGAGGCAGCAGCCACGCGGTGTGAGGCGTTTGTGTAGCCTGTGCGAAGAGGAGAGAACAGGGATAGGCAGAGGCATAGTTGACAGGCTGTAGCAGATGGCTACAATAATGCAGAGGAGATCGGAATGAAATGAACTAAACATCTGGGAAAGGAGAGAGCAAGGCCTCCCTCACCATAAAAATATAACTCTCCCAACTTCCACCTCAGAAACTATAATTGTTTCACTGAACCACCTGAATAAAACTCTCCCAACTTCCACTTTAGAAATTAGAATTGTTGTAAACTACAGTGGTTCAATGTTTCAAGGACTAGACTCAACTTACTTTATTCAGCTAGCTAACTATGACGCCATAGCTAACTAGCATGCTAGCATCCAATAACACACAGTTTAGCACCAATACTTGGTTACAACAAACTACCAATAGTGTGTTAACACACTAAACAGATAATTCGTGTCCGTGTCTAGTTCTTTCATAACGCAGCAATGATTAAACGTTGGCTAGCTAGCACAAAGATATTGTATTTAGCTACCACAGTACAGCCAGCTGGTAGTGTTGGCTAGCTAGCAATGGCTGCTGTGTTGACTTTGTTTGAAAAACGGTGTCGCTGCGAACGAATGTAGCTGGCTAAAAGGATATTGTTTTTAGTTGCTACCGTTGCTAATAACTACTCGCCAGCTAATCCAGGAGGTGAGTTAGCTAGCTAGCTTCGTGCTACACCCGGCACCGCCGAATACAAAAGTAACCTACAATAACTACACAACAACTACCCACAACAGCCCACGATGCCTACCTATACTACTTAATAATATACAGCCCACGATGCCTACCTATAATACCTAACTACAATCTAAATACATAGTTTAAACCTTACTCGACAAAGCCCAAGCTATGTATAAAGCCAAACTGGCAGACTGCAATCAGTAGCTGTAATTAAGTACAGCAGCTACCAACCAACTAACGTTAATGCCTCGGATAATGAGGTTAGAAAAACAGCTGAATGGTGGCAGCTAGCTGGCTCAATCACAGGTATTCTTAAGCGTGAAATAACATTGGAAACAACTAACCACAGTTGCTAAAAGTTACCAGTAGCTACCCGCTAGCTAGCTAGCTAGCTTTGTTGGTCCAAGTAGTGGGTAGGCTAGCCTCGTGCTTCGCCGGGGTCCGCCGAATACAATACTTACCTACAATAATTACCTACAATAACCTACAATAACTACCTGAGTAAACTACCTATAATACCAAACTACAATCTAAATACATGGTTTAAGCTTTACTCAACACCATATAAGAAGCCAAGCTTACCTCCTGCTAGAGAAAACACAACCTCTCCCGACAACCCCGCTTTACTGAACCTACAGTACTCATGTTTGTTTAAATAAATCCCAAAGAGAAACAAAAAAGTTCAGCATAGATTACTATTGTGTAGTAATTTCTGTACCATACAATAAAGTGCTACCGATAACACATCATATTTTGTCTTGTTTTCACATTAGTAGTAACATCGATGACTGTAGGCTAGAAATAAGTTAAAGTTTAAAGTTGTTGAAATCCTAAGCAGAGTGCCAGACGACTTTTACTCTCCAATATAGGACCCTTTCTGTGTTTGCTGTTTGTTGCTATGCAACACAATTTGGCTGCAGAAACTCCTCCATGCTAATAACCGCTAGATATGGATGTAGTATATCTGAACTCCTCCATGCTAATAACCGCTAGTTATGGATGTAGTATATCTGAACTCATCCATGCTAATAACCTCGAGTTATGGATGTAGTATATCTGAACTCCTCCATGCTAATAACCTCTAGTTATGGATGTAGTATATCTGAACTCCTCCATGCTAATATCCTCTAGTTATGGATGTAGTATATCTGAACTCCTCCATGCTAATAACCGCTAGTTATGGATGTAGTATATCTGAACTCCTCCATGCTAATAACCGCTAGTTATGGATGTAGTATATCTGAACTCCTCCATGCTAATAACCTCGAGTTATGGATTTAGTATATCTAAACTCCTCCATGCTAATAACCTCTAGTTATGGATGTAGTATATCTGAACTCCTCCATGCTAATAACCTCGAGTTATGGATGTAGTATATCTGAACTCCTCCATGCTAATAACCTCGAGTTATGGATGTAGTACATCTGAACTCCTCCATGCTAATAACCTCTAGTTATGGATGTAGTACATCTGAACTCCTCCATGCTAATAACCTCGAGTTATGGATGTAGTACATCTGAACTCCTCCATGCTAATAACCTCTAGTTATGGATGTAGTATATCTGAACTCCTCCATGCTAATAACCTCTAGTTATGGATGTAGTATATCTGAACTCCTCCATGCTAATAACCTCTAGTTATGGATGTAGTATATCTGAACTCCTCCATGCTAATATCCTCTAGTTATGGATGTAGTATATCTGAACTCCTCCATGCTAATAACCGCTAGTTATGGATGTAGTATATCTGAACTCCTCCATGCTAATAACCTCGAGTTATGGATGTAGTACATCTGAACTCCTCCATGCTAATAACCTCTAGTTATGGATGTAGTATATCTGAACTCCTCCATGCTATTAACCTCTAGTTATGGATGTAGTATATCTGAACTCCTCCATGCTAATAACCTCTAGTTATGGATGTAGTATATCTGAACTCCTCCATGCTAATAACCTCTAGTTATGGATGTAGTATATCTGAACTCCTCCATGCTAATAACCTCTAGTTATGGATGTAGTATATCTGAACTCCTCCATGCTAATAACCTCGAGTTATGGATGTAGTATATCTGAACTCCTCCATGCTAATAACCTCGAGTTATGGATGTAGTATATCTGAACTCCTCCATGCTAATAACCTCTAGTTATGGATGTAGTATATCTGAACTCCTCCATGCTAATATCCTCTAGTTATGGATGTAGTATATGTGAACTCCTCCATGCTAATAACCGCTAGTTATGGATGTAGTATATCTGAACTCCTCCATGCTAATAACCTCGAGTTATGGATGTAGTATATCTGAACTCCTCCATGCTAATAACCTCTAGTTATGGATGTAGTATATCTGAACTCCTCCATGCTAATAACCTCGAGTTATGGATGTAGTATATCTGACCTCCTCCATGCTAATAACCTCGAGTTATGGATGTAGTACATCTGAACTCCTCCATGCTAATAACCTCTAGTTATGGATGTAGTACATCTGAACTCCTCCATGCTAATAACCTCGAGTTATGGATGTAGTATATCTGAACTCCTCCATGCTAATAACCTCTAGTTATGGATGTAGTATATCTGAACTCCTCCATGCTAATAACCTCTAGTTATGGATGTAGTATATCTGAACTCCTCCATGCTAATAACCTCTAGTTATGGATGTAGTATATCTGAACTCCTCCATGCTAATAACCTCTAGTTATGGATGTAGTATATCTGAACTCCTCCATGCTAATAACCTCTAGTTATGGATGTAGTATATCTGAACTCCTCCATGCTAATAACCTCTAGTTATGGATGTAGTATATCTGAACTCCTCCATGCTAATAACCTCTAGTTATGGATGTAGTACATCTGAACTCCTCCATGCTAATAACCTCGAGTTATGGATGTAGTATATCTGAACTCCTCCATGCTAATAACCTCTAGTTATGGATGTAGTATATCTGAACTCCTCCATGCTAATAACCTCTAGTTATGGATGTAGTATATCTGAACTCCTCCATGCTAATAACCTCTAGTTATGGATGTAGTATATCTGAACTCCTCCATGCTAATAACCTCTAGTTATGGATGTAGTATATCTGAACTCCTCCATGCTAATAACCTCTAGTTATGGATGTAGTATATCTGAACTCCTCCATGCTATTAACCTCTAGTTATGGATGTAGTATATCTGAACTCCTCCATGCTAATAACCTCTAGTTATGGATGTAGTACATCTGAACTCCTCCATGCTAATAACCTCTAGTTATGGATGTAGTATATCTGCATGGAGGAACAATGGTGAGCGAAGATTTCACAATGTATTCTGAACATTACCACACATTATCAGAGCAAGATCGGGAGTGCTACTCAAGGAAACTCACATTAAGCTCTGTGTCGCTATTCACTAATTCACCACTAATTCAGTAAAATGCTCTTTGGCTACCTTTGCACACTAACTTCATCTAACAATAACATACAGTACCAGTCAAAAGTTTGGACACAACTACTCATTCAAGGGTTGTTCTTTATTTTTACTATTTTCTACATTGTAGAACAATAGTGAAGACATGAAAACTATGAAATAACACATATGGAATCATGTAGTAACCAAAATAGTGTTAAACTAATCAAAATGTTTTAGATTTTAGATTCTTCAAAGTAGCCACCGTTTGCCTTGAAGACAGCTTTGCACACTTGGCATTCTCTCAAGCAGCTTCATCTGGAATGCTTTTCCAACAGTCTTGAAGGAGTTCCCACATATGCTGAGCACTTGTTGGCTGCTTTTCCTTCACTCTGCGGTTCAACTCATCCCAAACCATCTCAATTGGGTTGAGGTCGGGGGATTGTGGAGGCCAGGATATCTGATGCAGCACTCCATCACTCTCCTTCTTGGTAAAATAGCCCTTACACAGCCTGGAGGTGTGTTGGGTCATTGTCCTGTTGAAAAGCAAAATGATAGTCCCACTAAGCCCAAACCAGATGGGATGGCGTATCACTGCAGAATGCTGTGGTAGCCATGCTGGTTAAGTGTGCCTTGAATTCTAAATGAATCACAGACAGTGTCACCATCAAAGCACCCCCACATCACCACACCTCCTCCTCCATGCTTCACGGTGGGAACTACACACGCGGAGATCATCCGTTCACCCACATCGCGTCGCACAAAGACACGGCGGTTGGAACCAAATATCTCAATTTCCACCGGTCTAATGTCCATTGCTCGTGTTTCTTGGCCCTAGCAGATCTCTTCTTCTTATTGGTGTCCTTCAGTAGTGGTTTCTTTGTAGCAATTCAACCATGAAGGCCTGATTTACCCAGTCCCCTCTGAACAGTTGATGTTGAGATACGTCTGTGACTTGAAATCTGTGAAGTCTTTATTTGGGCTGCAATTTCTGAGGCTGGTAACTCTAATGAACTTATCCTCTGCAGCAAAACTAACTCTGGGTCTTCCATTCCTGTGGCGGTCCTCATAAGAGCCAGTTTCATCATAGCACTTGATGGTTTTTGCGACTGCACTTGAAGAAACGTTCAAAGTTCTTGAAATGTTCCGTATTGTCTGACCTTCATGTCTTAAAGTAATGATGGACTGTCGTTTCTCTTTGCTTATTTGAGCTGTTCTTGCCATAATATGGACTTGGTCTTTCACCAAATAGGGCTATATTCTGTATACCAACCCTACCTTGACACAACACAACTGATTGGCTCAAATGCATTAAGAAGGAAATAAATTCCACAAATTAACTTAAGGCACACCTGTTAATTGAAATGCATTCCAGGTGACTACCTCATGAAGCTGGTTGAGAGAATGCCAAGAGTGCAAAGCTGCCATCAAGGCAAAGGGTGGCTACTTTACATAATCTCTTTGTTTAACACTTTTTTTGTTACTACATGATTCCATATGTGTTATTTCATAGTTTTGATGTCTTCACTATTATTCTACAATGTAGAAAATAGTAAAAAATTAAGAAAAACCCTTGAATGAGTAGGTGTGTCCAAACTTTTGACTGGTAGTGTGCATAGTGTACACTAACTGTAAGTCGCTCTGGATAAGAGCGTCTGCTAAATGACTCAAATGTAAATATACACATATAAATATACACAGACATATAGTGGTTAAGAGCGGTGTGCCAGTAACCGAAAGGTCGCTGGTTCTAATCCCCGAGCCGACTAGGTGAAAAATCTGTCGATGTGCCCTTCAGCAAGGCACTTAACCCTAATTGCTCCTGTAAGTCGCTCTGGATAAGAGCGTCTGCTAAATGACTTAAATGTAAATGTATTATTTTCCACTAACCCTACTGTCACGATCGCTTAAGGAGGAGGACCAATGCGCAGCGTTGAATGCGTACATATTATTTATTAAACAGATCACACGATCAAAACAACGAACGATAACGTGACGTCTACGGTTTAACACAAACCGAAATGAACAAGAAACCACAACACAAAGTGAAAAGACCGATAGTTAAATATGGCTCCCAATCAGAGACAACCAGCTGACACTCGTTGCCTCTGATTGGGAGTCACTAAGCCCAACATAGAAAATCAAACATAGAATACACACCCTGGCTCAACCTAACATTGTCCCCAGAGCCAGGGCGTGACACCTACCACCTCTCCCCTAATTGCAGCAAGCTAATGAACAACAACACTTAGGCTTCTACTTCCAACTTATACATACTATATACATTTTACGGACACAATCTATTTTACAATAGTTATATTTTGTTTGTTTTTTTACATCACTGGGGTCAAGCTTCCTGCCATCCAGGACCTAGATACTAGGCATGTCAGAGGAAAATCGTCAAAGACTCCAGTCACCCAAGTCATAGACTGTTCTCTCTGCTACCGCACAGCCAGCGGTACCGGAGCGCCAAGTCTAGGACCAAAAGGCTCCTTAACAGCTTCTACCCCCAAGCCATAAGACTGCTGAACAATTAATCCCCTCCCTCCTTTGTTTTGTCTTGTTATGCCTGTACCCCAGCCCATTGACTCTGTACCGGTACCCCCTGTATATAGCCTCATTATTACCTGGACTAACCTGTACCCCAGCCCATTGACTCTGTACCGGTACCCCCTGTATATAGCCTCATTATAACCTGGACTAACCTGTACCCCAGCCCATTGACTCTGTACCAGTACCCCCTGTATATAGCCTCATTATTCCCTGAACTAACCTGTACCCCAGCACATTACCTCGGTACCGGTACCCCCTATATATAGCCTCATTATTACCTGAACTAACCTGTACCCCAGCAAATTACCTCGGTACCGGTACCCCCTATATATAGCCTCATTATTACCTGGACTAACCTGTACACCAGCACATTACCTCGGTACCGGTACCCCCTGTATATAGCCTCATTATAACCTGGACTAACCTGTACCCCAGCACATTACCTCGGTACCGGTACCCCCTGTATATAGCCTCATTATTACCTGGACTAACCTGTACCCCAGCACATTACCTCGGTACCGGTACCCCCCTGTATATAGCCTCATTATTACCTGGACTAACCTGTACCCCAGCACATTACCTCGGTACCGGTACCCCCTGTATATAGCCTCATTATTACCTGGACTAACCTGTACCCCAGCACATTACCTCGGTACCGGTACCCCCTGTATATAGCCTCATTATTACCTGGACTAACCTGTACCCCAGCCCATTACCTCGGTATCGGTACCCCCTGTATATAGCCTCATTATTACCTGGACTAACCTGTATCCCAGCCCATTACCTCGGTACCGGTACCCCCTGTATATAGCCTCGAAGTCGCGAGAGTGTGACTCCCCATAGTATGTTGTACCAAAGTTGACTGACCCTTAAGGGAACCACACTGCCATAAATGCAAGGAAATCCTCACTGGCAGTTATAGAAAGACCCATATACTGTATAGCCATTGATTCTTGAAGAATATAACTTATAAATGCCTCAAATGTATTTCCCCATCAAAACCAAAACATAAGCTTGTACAGTGGGGGAAAAAAGTATTTAGTCAGCCACCAATTGTGCAAGTTCTCCCACTTAAAAAGATGAGAAAGGCCTGTACTTTTCATCATAGGTACACGTCAACTATGACAGACTAATTGAGGAAAAAAATTCCAGAAAATCACATTGTAGGATTTTTAATGAATTTATTTGCAAATTATGGTGGAAAATAAGTATTTGGTCACCTACAAACAAGCAAGATTTCTGGCTCTCACAGACCTGTAACTTCTTCTTTAAGAGGCTCCTCTGTCCTCCACTCGTTACCTGTATTAATGGCATCTGTTTGAACTTGTTATCAGTATAAAAGACACCTGTCCACAACCTCAAACAGTCACACTCCAAACTCCACTATGGCCAAGACCAAAGAGCTGTCAAAGGACACCAGAAACAGAATTGTAGACCTGCACCAGGCTGGGAAGACTGAATCTGCAATAGGTAAGCAGCTTGGTTTGAAGAAATCAACTGTGGGAGCAATTATTAGGAAATGGAAGACATACAAGACCACTGATAATCTCCCTCGATCTGGGGCTCCACGCAAGATCTCACCCCGTGGGGTCAAAATGATCACAAGAACGGTGAGCAAAAATCCCAGAACCACACGGGGGGACCTAGTGAATGACCTGCAGAGAGCTGGGACCAAAGTAACAAAGCCTACCATCAGTAACACACTACGCCGTCAGGGACTCAAATCTTGCAGTGCAGATGTGTCCCCCTGCTTAAGCCAGTACATGTCCAGGCCCGTCTGAAGTTTGCTAGAGTGCATTTGGATGATCCAGAAGAGGATTATATAACTTATATAACTTTTTGGTAAAAACTCAACTCGTCGTTTTTGGAGGACAAAGAATGCTGAGTTGCATCCAAAGAACACCATACCTACTGTGAAGCATGGGGGTGGAAACATCATGCTTTGGGGCTGTTTGTCTGCAAAGGGACCAGGACGACTGATCCGTGTAAAGGAAAGAATGAATGGGGCCATGTATCGTGAGATTTTGAGTGAAAACCTCCTTCCATCAGCAAGGGCATTGAAGATGAAACGTGGCTGGGTCTTTCAGCATGACAATGATCCCAAACACACCGCCCGGGCAACGAAGGAGTGGCTTCGTAAGAAGCATTTCAAGGTCCTGGAGTGGCCTAGCCAGTCTCCAGATCTCAATCCCATAGAAAATCTTTGGCGGGAGTTGAAAGTCCGTGTTGCCCAGCGACAGCCCCAAAACATCACTGCTCTAGAGGAGATCTGCATGGAGGAATGGGCCAAAATACCAGCAACAGTGTGTGAAAACCTTGTGAAGACTTACAGAAAACGTTTGACCTGTGTCATTGCCAACAAAGGGTATTGTCAAGGTGCTGTGTATAGGTGTGGTGTAGAATCAGGCGCAGGCAGCAGAGGGTAAGTCCAACAAGACTTTACTCAGCACAAAAATAATCCAAACAGCCCGGAGGCAAAAAGACGCACACAGGCGTAAACAAGCGCACACACAGGTGCGTAAATCTCTCCTAACAACAAGGAGGAAGCTACGGAAAATAGCGTACCGACACTGGTAGCGCAACCACGACATGAACAATTACACACAACACTAACCTAACAACAAGGAAACTAAATAGGGTGCTAAATGAGACCTAACACAAAACAGGTGTGACTAATCAGACAAAACCAAACAAACACGAAACATAGAGCGGTGGCAGCTAGAACTCCGGAGACGACGACCGGCGAAACCTGCCCGAACAAGGAGGAGGAGCCGCCTCGGCCGAAACCGTGACAGGTATATAACAAAGTATTGAGAAACTTTTGTTATTGACCAAATACTTATTTTCCACCATAATTTGCAAATAAATTCATAAAAAATCCTACAATGTGATTTTCTGGATTTTCTTTCTCTCATTTTGTCTGTCATAGTTGACGTGTACCTATGATGAAAATGACAGGCCTCTCTCATCTTTTTAAGTGGGAAAACTTGCACAATTGGTGGCTGACTAAATACTTTTTTTCCCCACTGTATAATGCCACTGGTTGTAAACAAACACTGTATATCTTCAAAACCAGGTTAAAACTATGATTTTGACCTCATGGATGGCCAGTCCTTGTATTCATAGTGTAGTGAATTCAGGGGTTAGCCCTGAGCTGGACTCAAACCTGGGTCCAGAGACTGTCAAGCCAACACCTTATAACTGTTATACCAAGATGTCTGAACTTCTTGATGAGGTCGCTAGGTTTTGGGTTACGGTTGCTACAATAACTTTCTCTATGAATTTGAGAGTGGTTACATTTCTCCAGCCCCCAATTTTGCTGCTGTTTAAAACCTAGGTTGCCCCTTTAAAAAAAGCCACACATCAATCAATCAACCAATCTGCAGTTCAAACAATAACAAAGCTGTCATTCCACCACTGTTTTGGTAATAAGATGAGGATGGGACTGGAGAAATGTAACTACTCTCAAATTCATAGACAGGCCTATGGATGCAAGGACTGACCATCAATGACATCAATATTATAGTTTTAACCATGTTGAGGCGATACAGTGTTGGTTTACATTTACATTGTTTCTAAACATTGGAGTAGAAAAAGCTTATTTTGGGATCTGATGGGGTACGACAGTTGAACTAAGCTCATGAGGCATGTGTTATATTCTTCAAGAATCAATGGATATATATAAATAATATAAAAGTCCAAATATGGATGTAGCAACTGCAGATTTCACCTTTAACACCACACATCAGTTCAACAACTGCAGAGGTTGTGCCTCTGTTTTTAAGACAGTACTTACTAGTGTTAATCAGGGCCCGGTTTCTCAAAAGCATCTTACTGCTAAGTTCATCATTAGAATCATTGGATGCCTTAAGATGCCTTTGGGAAACCGGAACAAGATATCCAGTTTCCTCCTCTTCTTCCTCCTCCTTTTTCGATGTGACAGTCATCTCCCCCTCCTCCTCTTTCACTCCAAAAACGGGAGCCTCCTCTTCTTTCACTGTAACATCCTCCTCCTCTTTCACTCTGAACGCGTCTTCCTCTTCTTTCACTGTAACATCCTCCTCTTCTTTCACTCTGAACGCGTCTTCCTCTTCTTTCACTGTAACATCCTCCTCCTCTTTCACTCTGAACGCGTCTTCCTCTTCTTTCACTGTAACATCCTCCTCCTCTTTCACTCTGAACGCGTCTTCCTCTTCTTTCACTGTAACATCCTCCTCCTCTTTCACTCTGAACGCGTCTTCCTCTTCTTTCACTGTAACATCCTCCTCTTCTTTCACTCTGAACGCGTCTTCCTCTTCTTTCACTGTAACATCCTCCTCCTCTTTCACTCTGAACGCGTCTTCCTCTTCTTTCACTGTAACATCCTCCTCCTCTTTCACTCTGAACGCGTCTTCCTCTTCTTTCACTGTAACATCCTCCTCCTCTTTCACTCTGAACGCGTCTTCCTCTTCTTTCACTGTAACATCCTCCTCTTCTTTCACTCTGAACGCGTCTTCCTCCTTTTTCACTGTAACGTCTTTCTCTTCTTCTTTCACGGTAACAGCCTCACCCTCTACTTGTTTTTGTATTGTAACATCCTCCTCTTCCTCTTTCACTAGAGCTTCTTTCTCCGTCCAGCAGACCTCCTCTTCTTTAGCAGGAGGAGAGTAGCTTAGTGACCTCATGGTCGGGGATGTTAGCTAGCTAGGCTAGTGCTAACTTAACCAGCCAGCTAGCCGACCAATAACAACAACACCGTAAATATGAAATTAAATGGGATAACTAACTAGACGACAGAAGTGGGTTTAAAACACAGTGGCTAATATACACGAAAGCGTCTAAAGACCTTTATTGGTTCGGCTATTTTGTCTAGCAAGCTACCGAGGTGTCTGACTAACTGTTGCTGCTGTTGAAAGAAGCGTCCCGTCCACTAGATTATACGTCACACTAGCAGCATAGCCTTAAAGTGCCACATCGCCATCTGCTGACTGGAGTGGGTAACGAAGTTGAGAAAATGTAGATTTTATTTTCAGACAAAAAGTTAAAGGGTAGGAAGCATGTGTTTTTACTCACCAATGTAACAACACAGTGTGGTTAAAGACTTAGGAACTTAGTTGTAGTCACGATCTGGTTACCTATTAAGTTCAAACAGTTATTACATATTTATTAACTTATTTCGGGATATCTTCTAAACTACCCACAATGCACTATTTCTCAACGTCATATGGGGGATCTACTCTGTGCTACCGAGTTTGTAAACTAGCTCGGTAGCTAGCTCAAGCTGGCTAACGTTAGCCACGCCTCATGTTTTTCATGCACTGTGTGGTTGTGTTATCTAGTGGGAACCCGTTAACACGGTTCGGCTCTGGTACCTTCTTGCGGTGGGCTCAAAAGAAAAGAGAAAATCAGACCTGCTTGTTCCTTTTTGTTTTGTTAACTTTTCAGTAGGGATGTTAGGTTTGATACCGGAGCTACAAGGAATGCGTTGAAATCCCTAAGCAGTATACTTCAAAGCAGTGTGCGGATTCCTGTATCACTTTATCATCAGCACGTGATCAATGACGTCTGAAGCTTCATTTCGTCAAACAACCACCTGATTGGTTTAGTAATAGGCTTGTTCGACAATGCAGCCGACAAAATGCAGGCGACTGCCGATTGACTGATCTACAAATCACCTTGCATCATAAATAACTACTCATTATTATTTATAAATCAGTCAACATTTACTCACAATGCAGCATGGATTTGATGCTCTCCAACACGGCCAGTGGTTTAGTAGAAGACATAAAGGCTACGCTGCACAGTCAGTAGGGCGTGTGGGATGTCATCTATAAAAATGTGGCTGTTCTAAATTCTGTGTTGCTCAAAGCCTTGAGTAATGAACCTCTTTTTGACACATTTGGCTGGAAAGCGTCAATGCTACAGGAAGCTTAGTTTCCCCCTCATCACTACTTCTCAGCATGTTCTCTGGGAAGTAGACTACGGGAGTTTTTGTAACTTTTTCCCACTTTTGGCTTTACTGCTAGCGCGCTAGCTGACTGACATCTGTCTCTTGCTCTTTTGATCTGCAGTTATGTTTCAGTTGGGTTTTGTTAGTTGGGTCTATCTGGGTCTCCGGAAGTTGGGCTCCAGCTCGTAGACCATAGCTAGTTGGCTAAATAGCTAACGTTAGCTGGCTGGCTAAGATAACTGCATATAGATAACATGATTTGATATAGACCATAGCTAGTTGGCTAAATAGCTAAAGTTAGCTGGCTGGCTAAGATAACTGCATATAGATAACATAGCTAGTTGGCTAAATAGCTAATGTCAGCTGGCTGGCTAAGATAACTGCAAATAGATAACGTTTTATGATATTTTGGTTAGATGGCGTTATGTATTTCCAAAACTTTGGTTTTCCACCATTGGATGCCCTATTATGCACATGCAACATGGTCTAGGGAAAGGCGCCTGTTCAACGTCGCACTGAAGACTGTTTAAGAACCGTGGACAGCGACTGCTATCCAACGAGGGAGAAAGCGCATTTGTTATGAAATAATATTATTTTTATTAGTTTTGCACCATTGTTCTAACCATATACAATGTCTTAGAGTGATGGACTGTGCCATCCCCACGACCTTCACAATGGATCAGTCCACTCAGACAGGCCTCCACAATGGATCAGTCCACTCAGACAGGCCTCCACAATGGGTCAGTCCACTCAGACTAAAATGGAGTCTGTCTTAGTACAGTGTAGTCTACTAAATGGGGTCAGTCGTAGTTCAGTGTAGTCTACTAAATGGGGTCTGTCTTAGTACAGTGTAGTCTACTAAATGGGGTCAGTCGTAGTTCAGTGTAGTCTACTAAATGGGGTCTGTCTTAGTACAGTGTAGTCTACTAAATGGGGTCTGTCTTAGTACAGTGTAGTCTACTAAATGGGGTCTGTCTTAGTACAGTGTAGTCTACTAAATGGGGTCTGTCTTAGTTCAGTGTAGTCTACTAAATGGGGTCTGTCTTAGTTCAGTGTAGTCTACTAAATGGGGTCAGTCGTAGTTCAGTGTAGTCTACTAAATGGGGTCTGTCTTAGTACAGTGTAGTCTACTAAATGGGGTCTGTCTTAGTTCAGTGTAGTCTACTAAATGGGGTCTGTCTTAGTACAGTGTAGTCTACTAAATGGGGTCTGGCTTAGTACAGTGTAGTCTACTAAATGGGGTCTGTCTTAGTACAGTGTAGTCTACTAAATGGGGTCTGTCTTAGTACAGTGTAGTCTACTAAATGGGGTCAGTCTTAGTACAGTGTAGTCTACTAAATGGGGTCTGTCTTAGTTCAGTGTAGTCTACTAAATGGGGTCTGTCTTAGTTCAGTTTTGTGTACTAAATGGGGTCTGTCTTAGTACAGTGTAGTCTACTAAATGGGGTCTGTCTTAGTTCAGTGTAGTCTACTAAATGGGGTCTGTCTTAGTACAGTGTAGTCTACTAAATGGGGTCAGTCGTAGTACAGTGTAGTCTACTAAATGGGGTCTGTCTTAGTACAGTGTAGTCTACTAAATGGGGTCTGTCTAAGTACAGTGTAGTCTACTAAATGGGGTCTGTCTTAGTACAGTGTAGTCTACTAAATGGGGTCTGTCTTAGTACAGTGTAGTCTACTAAATGGGGTCTGTCTTAGTACAGTGCAGTCTACTAAATGGGGTCTGTCTTAGTACAGTGTAGTCTACTAAATGGGGTCTGTCTTAGTACAGTGTAGTCTACTAAATGGGGTCTGTCGTAGTACAGTGTAGTCTACTAAATGGGGTCTGTCTTAGTACAGTGTAGTCTACTAAATGGGGTCTGTCTTAGTACAGTGTAGTCTACTAAATGGGGTCAGTCGTAGTACAGTGTAGTCTACTAAATGGGGTCAGTCGTAGTACAGTGTAGTCTACTAAATGTGGTCTGTCTTAGTTCAGTGTGGTCTACTAAATGGGGTCTGTCTTAGTACAGTGTAGTCTACTAAATGGGGTCTGTCTTAGTACAGTGTAGTCTACTAAATGGGGTCTGTCTTAGTTCAGTGTAGTCTACTAAATGGGGTCTGTCTTAGTACAGTGTAGTCTACTAAATGGGGTCTGTCTTAGTACAGTGTATTCTACTAAATGGGGTCTGTCTTAGTACAGTGTAGTCTACTAAATGGGGTCTGTCTTAGTACAGTGTAGTCTACTAAATGGGGTCTGTCTTAGTACAGTGTAGTCTACTAAATGGGGTCTGTCTTAGTACAGTGTAGTCTACTAAATGGGGTCAGTCGTAGTACAGTGTAGTCTACTAAATGGGGTCAGTCGTAGTACAGTGTAGTCTACTAAATGTGGTCTGTCTTAGTTCAGTGTAGTCTACTAAATGGGGTCTGTCTTAGTACAGTGTAGTCTACTAAATGGGGTCTGTCTTAGTACAGTGTAGTCTACTAAATGGGGTCTGTCTTAGTACAGTGTAGTCTACTAAATGGGGTCTGTCTTAGTACAGTGTATTCTACTAAATGGGGTCTGTCTTAGTACAGTGTAGTCTACTAAATGGGGTCTGTCTTAGTTCAGTGTAGTCTACTAAATGGGGTCTGTCTTAGCACAGTGTAGTCTACTAAATGGGGTCTGTCTTAGTACAGTGTAGTCTACTAAATGGGGTCTGTCTTAGTACAGTGTAGTCTACTAAATGGGGTCAGTCGTAGTACAGTGTAGTCTACTAAATGGGGTCAGTCGTAGTACAGTGTAGTCTACTAAATGGGGTCAGTCGTAGTACAGTGTAGTCTACTAAATGTGGTCTGTCTTAGTTCAGTGTAGTCTACTAAATGGGGTCTGTCTTAGTACAGTGTAGTCTACTAAATGGGGTCTGTCTTAGTACAGTTGTGTCTACTAAATGGGGTCTGTCTTAGTTCAGTGTAGTCTACTAAATGGGGTCTGTCTTAGTACAGTGTAGTCTACTAAATGGGGTCTGTCTTAGTACAGTGTATTCTACTAAATGGGGTCTGTCTTAGTACAGTGTAGTCTACTAAATGGGGTCTGTCTTAGTTCAGTGTAGTCTACTAAATGGGGTCTGTCTTAGTACAGTGTAGTCTACTAAATGGGGTCTGTCTTAGTTCAGTGTAGTCTACTAAATGGGGTCTGTCTTAGTACAGTGTAGTCTACTAAATGGGGTCTGTCTTAGTTCAGTGTAGTCTACTAAATGGGGTCTGTCTTAGTTCAGTGTGGGAGGTTCCATCCGGATAGGACTTCCCAAGGGATTTATTGGCTGCATTGACTAGCCACACTAGGGATGGACATGAGTAATCTGAAAATATGCTAAAACATTAGTTTGATAAAGACAGAGCGTATTTTAATCAGGATCATTAAGCCTACTCACCAAACAGATGTATTGGCCTTAATTCATCACCATTTAGCAATTAGGATTGATCTGTAATGGTTATGATAAAATAAGCATTGTTGCCTTCGGAAAGTATTCACACCCCTTGATGTTTTCCAAATTTTGTTGCTTTACAGCCTGAATTTTAAATGGATTCAATTGAGATTTTTGGTCACTGGCCTAGACACAATACCCCATAATGTCAAAGTGGAATCATGTTTTTAGAAATGTTTTACTAATTAATTACAAATCTGAAATGTCTTGAGTCAATAACTAATAATAATAATATGCCATTTAGCAGATGCTTTTATCCAAAGCGACTTACAGTCATGTGTGCATACATTTTTACGTATGGGTGGTCCCAGGGATCGAACCCACTACCCTGGCATTACAAGCACCATGCTCTACCAATTGAGCTACTGAGGACCACCAAGTATTCAACCCCTTTGTTATGGCAAGCCTAAATTAAGTTCAGGAGTAAACATTCACTTAACAAGTCACACAGTAAGTTGCATGGACTCACTCTGTGTGCAGTAATAGTCTTTAACATGATTTTTGAACGACTACCTCATCTCTGTACCTCACACATACAATTATCTATAAGGTCCCTCAGTCGAGCAGGGAATGTCAAACACAGATTGAACCACAAAGACCAGGGAGGTTTTCCAATGCCTCGTAAAGAAGGGCACCTATTGGTAGATGGGTAAAAAATAAAAAAGCAGACATTGAATATCCCTTTGAGCATGGTGAAGTTATTAATTACACTTTGGATGGTGTATGAATACACCCAGTCACTACAAAGATACAGGCGTCCTTCCTAACTCAGTTGCCAGAGAAGAAGGAAACCACTCAGGGATTTCACTGTGAAGCCAATGGCACCTGAGTGGTGCAGTGGTCTAAGGCACTGCATTGCAGTGCTAGCTGTGCCACTAGAGATCCTGGTACGAATCCAGGCTCTGTCGTAGCCGGCCGCGACCGGGAGACCCATGGGGCGGTGCACAATTGGCCCAGCGTCGTCCAGGGTAGGGTAGGGAATGGCCGGCAGGGATGTAGCTCAGTTGGTAGAGCATGGCGTTTGCAACACCAGGGTTGTGGGTTCGATTCCCACGGGGGCCAGTATTAAAAATAAAAAAAAATAATAAAAAATATATATAACAATAAAAAAAACGTTAAAAAACTAACTGTAAGTCGCTCTGGATAAGAGTGTCTGCTAAATTACTAAAATGTAAAATGTGACTTTAAAACAGTTACAGAGTTTAATGGCTGTGATAGGAGAAAACTGAGAATGGATCAACAACATTGTAGTTACTCCACAATACTAACCTAAATGACAGAATTAAAAGAAGGAAGCCTGTACAGAATACAAATATTCCAAAACATGCATCCTGTTTGCAATACTGCAAAGCAATTAACATTTTGTCCTGAATACCAAGTGTTATATTTGGGGCAAATCCAATACAACACATTACTGAGTACCACTCTCCATATTTTCAAGCATAATGATGGCTGCATCATGTTATGGGTATGCTTGTCATCATTAAGGACAGGGGAGTTTTTCAGGATAAAAAAGAAATGAAATGGAGCGAAATACAGTTAAAATCCTAGAGGAAAACCTGGTTCAGTCTGCTTTCCAACAGACACTGGGAGATGAATTATGTATTCTATATATATATATATTTTTTTTTTGTCATTTAGCAGACGCTCTTATCCAGAGCGACTTACAGGAGCAATTAGGGTTAAGTGTCTTGCTCAAGGGCACATCGACAGATTTTTCACCTCTACTGTATTTTAGTCAATGCCACTCCCACATTGCTCATCCTAATATTTACAGTGGGGAAAAAAAGTATTTAGTCAGCCAGCAATTGTGCATGTTCTCCCACTTAAAAAGATGAGAGAGGCCTGTAATTTTCATCATAGGTACACGTCAACTATGACAGACAAATTGAGAAAAAAAATCCAGAAAATCACATTGTAGGATTTTTTATGAATTTATTTGCAAATTATGGTGGAAAATAAGTATTTGGTCACCTACAAACAAGCAAGATTTCTGGCTCTCACAGACCTGTAACTTCTTCTTTAAGAGGCTCCTCTGTCCTCCACTCGTTAACTGTATTAATGGCACCTGTTTGAACTTGTTATCAGTATAAAAGACACCTGTCCACAACCTCAAACAGTCACACTCCAAACTCCACTGTGGCCAAGACCAAAGAGCTGTCAAAGGACACCAGAAACAAAATTGTAGACCTGCACCAGGCTGGGAATGTCACGCCCTGGCTCTGGGGACTATGTTATGTTGAGCCAGGGTGTGTAAGTCTATGTTCGTATATCTATGTTGGCCTGAGTGACTCCCAATCAGAGGCAACGAGTGTCAGCTGGTTGTCTCTGATTGGGAGCCATATTTAACTATCGGTCTTTTCACTTTGTGTTGTGGTTTCTTGTTCTCATTTTGGTTTGTGTATGTAACCAGAGACATCACGTTTTCGTCAGTTATTTTGATCGTGTGATCAGTCTAATAAATAATACTATGTTCACTTTCAACGCTGCGCCTTGGTCCTCCTCATTAGACGATCGTGACAGGGAAGACTGAATCTGCAATAGGTAAGCAGCTTGGTTTGAAGAAATCAACTGTGGGAGCAATTATTAGGAAATGGAAGACATACAAGACCACTGATAATCTCCCTCGATCTGGGGCTCTACGCAAGATCTCACCCCGTGGGGTCAAAATGATCACAAGAACGGTGAGCAAAAATCCCAGAACCACATGGGGGGACCTAGTGAATGACCTGCAGAGAGCTGGGACCAAAGTAACAAAGCCTACCATCAGTAACACACTACGCCGCCAGGGACTCAAATCCTGCAGTGCCAGACGTGTCCCCCTGCTTAAGCCAGTACATGTCCAGGCCCGTCTGAAGTTTGCTAGAGTGCATTTGGATGATCCAGAAGAGGATTGGGAGAATGTCATATGGTCAGATGAAACCAAAATATAACTTTTTGGTAAAAACTCAACTCGTCGTGTTTGGAGGACAAAGAATGCTGAGTTGCATCCAAAGAACACCATACCTACTGTGAAGCATGGGGGTGGAAACATCATGCTTTGGGGCTGTTTTTCCCCTTTCTTCAAAGGGACCAGGACGACTGATCCGTGTAAAGGAAAGAATGAATGGGGCCATGTATCGTGAGATTTTGAGTGAAAACCTCCTTCCATCAGCAAGGGCATTGAAGATGAAACGTGGCTGGGTCTTTCAGCATGACAATGATCCCAAACACACTGCCCGGGCAACGAAGGAGTGGCTTCGTAAGAAGCATTTCAAGGTCCTGGAGTGGCCTAGCCAGTCTCCAGATCTCAACCCCATAGAAAATCTTTGGAGGGAGTTGAAAGTCTGTGTTGCCCAGCGACAGCCCCAAAACATCACTGCTCTAGAGAAGATCTGCATCGAGGAATGGACCAAAATACCAGCAACAGTGTGTGAAAACCTTGTGAAGACTTACAGAAAACGTTTGACCTGTGTCATTGCCAACAAAGGGTATATAACAAAGTATTGAGAAACTTTTGTTATTGACCAAATACTTTTTTTCCACCATAATTTGCAAATAAATTCATTAAAAAATCCTACAATGTGATTTTCTGGATTTTTTTCCTCATTTTGTCTGTCATAGTTGACGTGTACCTATGATGAAAATTACAGGCCTCTCTCATCTTTTTAAGTGGGAGAACTTGCACAATTGGTGGCTGACTAAATACTTTTTTCCCCCACTGTATATGGGGCTTTGGTGACAAAATGGATGGCACTGTGATAGACTACATCCAATTTGCTGAGTAGAGTGTTGGAGGCTATTTTGTAAATGACATCGCCGAAGTCAAGGAGGATAGTAGGATAGTCCGTTTTACGAGGGCATGTTTGGCAGCATGAGTGAAGGAGGCTTTGTTGCGAAATAGGAAGCCGATTCTACATTTAACTTTGGATTGGAGATTCTTTATGTGAGTCTGGAAGTTGAGTTTACAGTCTAACCAGACACCTAGGTATTTGTAGTTGTCCACATACTCTAGGTCAGACCCGTCGAGAGTGGTGATTCTAGTCGGGTGGGCGGGTGCCAGCAGCGTTCGATTGAAAAGCATGCATTTAGTTTTACTAGTGTTTAAGAGCAGTTGGAGGCTACTGAAGTATTGTTGTATGGCATTGAAGCTCGTTTGGAGGTTTGTTAACACAGTGTCCAATGAAGGGCCAGATGTATACAAAATGGTGTCGTCTGCGTAGAGGTGGATCTGAGAGTCACCAGCAGCAAGAGCGACATCATTGATATACACGGAGAAAAGTGTCGGCCCAAGAATTGAACCCTGTGGCACCCCCATAGAGACTGCCATAGGTCCAGACAACAGGCCCTCCGATTTGACACACTCTATCTGAGAAGTAGTTGGTGAACCAGGCGAGGCAGTCATTTGAGAAACCAAGGCTATTTAGTCTGCCAATAAGAATGCGGTGGTTGACAGAGTCGAAAGCCTTGGCCAGGTCGATGAAGACGGCTGCACAGTACTGTCTATTATCGATCGCGGTTATAATTCCTACGTTCCAAGATGGCGTAGTAGTGCAGTTGTGTAAATACCCTATTTTTCGTACATATTTCCCTATCAGACTTTTCATCCTTCTACAAGATATACTTTCCTGCAACCCGCCTCACTGAATGTGGAACGGATTCTATTATTGACTTACCTTTATCTAGAATCTAGAATCTCCAGTTGAAACTAGCTAGCCAGCTAACTAGCTACTTGCTATTAGCCACAGCTAGCGGTGTTTCACCCAGAACATTGGATTTTTTTTCTGCGGGATTAATTTTAATCACTGGACATTGATCACCGGATATTCGGCCAGTCTGCACAGCGCGTTATCGACCCAGAACATATCAGTTTTTCCGCCGGAATCACTGAATCGCTGGACCTTTAACTCCGGATTCATCGCTACCAGCTAGCTACAACAAAACGGACGCTGTGGTCTGGCTAATCATCCTGAGCTAGGCCCATCTCCCGGCTATCTACCTCTCTGTCAACCGGACGGGACCACCTAGTGTTGACACGGAGCCCCGCCGATCCTACACGACTGGTCTGCCGACGAAATCGTCTGATGTGGTTACGACGTTAACCACGAAGATTCCATCCATCTGCTAGCCCTGGCCCGCTAGCACACGCTAGCCGTGGCCTCTTACTCACTAGTACTTCACCACCGGACCTTATGATAACTCAGCTATACAGCTGATATCTGCTGGACTGTTCCTTTTATGGTACTACATCCTGTTTATGTTTAGCCTCAGCCCAAACATGGTTAGTTTATTGTTGTTTCGGTTATTTCTAATTGTACTATATCACTGTAGACCCCCAGCCTAGCTAAACCTGCCTTAGATAGCTCCTTTGCCCCTCCCCCTATACATGCAGAGACCGACTCAATTGATGCCTCCAGCGATGCTATCTCTTTCATTGTTACCCAACGCTTAGGTTTACCTCCACTTTACTCATATCCTTCCATATCCTTGTCTGTACATAATGCCCTGAATCTTTTCTATAACACCCGGAAATCTGCCCCCTTTATTCTATGTACCCAACGCACTAGAAGACCAGTTCTTAAAGCCTTTAGCCGTATCCTTATTCTAGTCCTCCTCTGTTCCTCTGGTGATGTAGAGGCTAACCCAGGCCCTGCAGCCCTCAGTATCACTCCTACCCCCAGGCGCTATCATTTGATGACTTCTGTAATCGCAAAAGTCTTGGTTTCTTGCACATAAATATCAGAAGTCTACTTCCTAAGTTTGAGTTATTCACTGCGTTAGCACACTCTGCCAACCCTGATGTTCTAGCAGTGTCTGAATCCTGGCTCAGGAAGGCCACCAAAAATTCTGAAATTTCCATCCCCAACTATAACATTTTCCGTCTAGATAGAACTGCCAAAGGGGGTGGAGTTGCAATCTACTGTAGAGATAGCCTGCAGAGCTCTATCATACTATCCAGGTCTGTGCCCAAATAGTTTGAGCTTCTACTTCTAAAAATCCACCTTTCCAGAAATAAGTCTCTCACTGTTGCCGCTTGCTACAGACCCCCATCAGCCCCCAGCTGTGCCCTGGACACCATATGTGAATTGATTGCCCCCCATTTATCCTCAGAGTTTGTACTGCTTGGTGACCTAAATTGGGATATGCTTAATACCCCAGCCATCCTACAATCCAAGCTAGATGCCCTCAACCTCACGCAAATTATCAACGAACCTACCAGGTACAACCCTAAATCCGTAAACATGGGTACCCTCATAGATATCATCCTGACTAACATACCCTCTAAATACACCTCAGCTGTCTTCAACCAGGATCTCAGCGATCACTGCCTTATTGCCTGCGTCCGTAACGGGTCCGCGGTCAAACGACCACCCCTCATCACTGTCAAACGCTCCCTAAAACACTTTAGCGAGGAGGCCTTCCTAATTGACCTGGCCCAGGTATCCTGGATGGATATAGATCTCATTCCGTCATTCCATCACCTGATTCCATCACCTGAGCACACAGCCATCGGGAGAGGTTGTGTTTTTCTCTAGCAGGAGGTAAGCTTCTCATATGGTGTTGAGTAAAGCTTAAACCATGTATTAGATCGTAGGTAGGTAGTTAGTTGTAGTTAGGTATTGTAGTTATTGTAGGTTAGTATTGTTGTTATTGTAGGTTTCCGTAGGTAATTATTGTAGGTTAGTATCGAAGCACGAGGCTAGCTAGCTAGCGGGTAGCTACTGGTAACGTTTAGCAACGGTGGAGAGCTGTTTCCAATGTTAATGTGCTGCTAGCCAACGTTTAATTTTTGCTGCGTTATCCGTTATGAAAGGAACTAGACACGGACATGAATTATCTGTTTAGTGTGTTAACACACTCTTGGCAGTTTGTTGTAACCAAGTATTGGTGCTAAACTGTGTGTTAATGGATGCTAGCATGCTAGTTAGCTATGGCGTCATAGCTAGGCATCGTGGGTTGTTGTGGGTAGTTACTGTAGGTTGGCAGTGTCTTCGGCCGTGCCGGCTGTAGCACGAAGCGAGCTAACTAGCCGTTTTTCGAACAGAGTCAGAGTCAACACAGTAGCCATTGTGTGCCGGGTGTAGCACGAAGCTAGCTAGCTAGCCGTTCTTCAAACAAAGTCAACACAGTGGCCATTGCTAGCTACCCAACACGACCAGCTAACTGTACTGTAGTAGCTAAATACAATATACTTGTCCTAGCTAGCCAACGTTTAATCATTGCTGCGTCATGAAAGGAACTTGACACAGACACGAATGATCTGTTTAGTGTGTTAACACACTATTGGTGGTTTGTTGTGACCAAGTGTTGGTGCTAAACTGTGTGTTACTGAATGCTAGCATGCTAGTTAGCTAGTTAACACAATATTGGTGGTTTGTTGTGACCAAGTGTTGGTGCTAAACTGTGTGTTATTGTTATTGGATGCTATCATGCTAGTTAGCTATGGTGTCATAGTTAGCTAGCTGAATAAAGTGGGTTGAGTCTATTCCTTTAAACATTGAACCGCTGTGGTTCACAACAATTCTGATTTCTAAAGGTGGAAGTTGGGAGAGTTTTTGTTCGGGTGGTTCAGTGAAACAATTTTAGTTTCTGAGGTAGAAGTTTTTGGTGAGGGAGGCCCTGCTCTCTCCTCTCCCAGATGCTTAGCTCATTTCATTCCGATCTCCTCTGCATTTTTGTAGCCATTTGCTACAGCCTGTCAACTATGCCTCTGCCTATCCCTGTTCTCTCCTCTCTGCACAGGCTACACAAACGCACCACACCGCGTGGCTGCTGCCTCTCTAACCTGGTGGTCCCTGCACGCACCCCACACCTGGAGTTCCAGGTCTCAGGCAGCCTCTGGAACTGCCGTTCTGCTGCCAACAAAGCTGACTTCATCCCAGCCTATGCCAACCTCCAGTCCCTCGACTTCCTGGCGCTGACGGAAACATGGATTACCACTGAAAACACTGCTACTCCTACTGCTCTCTCCTCGTCTGACCATGTGTTCTCGCATACCCCGAGAGCATCTGGTCAGAGGGGTGGTGGTACAGGAATCCTCATCTCTCCCAAGTGGACATTCTCAATTTTTCCCCCTAACCCATCTGTCTATCTCCTCATTTGAATTCCATGCTGTCACAGTCACTAGCCCATTTAAGCTTAATATCCTTGTCATCTATCGCCCTCCAGGTTCCCTTGGAGAGTTCATCAATGAGCTTGACGCCTTGATAAGTTCCTTTCCTGAGGATGGCTCACCCCTCACAGTTTTGGGGGATTTCAACCTCCCTATGTCCACATTTGACTCATTTCTCTCTGCCTCCTTCTTTCCACTCCTCTCCTCTTTTGACCTCACCCTCTCACCGTCCCCCCTACTCACAAGGCAGGCAATACGCTTGACCTCATCTTCACTAGATGCTGCTCCTCTACTAATCTCACTGCAACTCCCCTCCATGTCTCCGACCACTACTTTGTTTCCTTTTCTCTCTCGCTCTCCTCCCACACTACTCACTCTGCCCCTACACAGATGGTAATGCGCCGCCGCAACCTTCGCTCTCTCTCTCCCACTACTCTCTCCTCTTCCATCCTATCATCTCTTCCCTCTGCTCAATCCTTCTCCCTCCAATCTCCTGATTCTGCCTCCTCAACCCTCCTCTCCTCCCTTTCTGCATCCTTTGACTCTCTGTGTCCCCTATCCTCCCGGCCGGCTCGGTCCTCCCCTCCAGCTCCGTGGCTTGATGACTCATTGCGAGCTCACAGAACAGAGCTCCGGGCAGCGGAGCGGAAATGGAAGAAAACTAAACTCCCTGCCGACCTGGCATCTTTTCACTCCCTCCTCTCTACATTTTCTTCATCTGTTTCTGCTGCTAAGGCCACCTTCTACCACTCTAAATTCCAAGCATCTGCCTCTAACCCTAGGAAGCTCTTTGCCACATTTTCCTCCCTCCTGAATCCCCCCCCCTCCTCTCTCTGTGGATGACTTCGTCAACCACTTTGAAAAGAAGGTTGACGACATCCGATCCTCGTTTGTTAAGTCTAATGACACTGCTGGTCCTGCTCACACTGCCCTACCCTATGCTTTGACTTCTTTCTCCCCTCTCTCTCCAGATAAAATCCTGCGACTTGTGACTGCAGGCCGCCCAACAACCTGCCCGCTTGACCCCATCCCCTCCTCTCTTCTCCAGACCATCTCCGG
The DNA here is from genome assembly GCF_020615455.1 of Coregonus clupeaformis. Classification (NCBI taxonomy): domain Eukaryota; kingdom Metazoa; phylum Chordata; class Actinopteri; order Salmoniformes; family Salmonidae; genus Coregonus; species Coregonus clupeaformis. Next base: position 81,650 of record NW_025534394.1, on the reverse strand, counting down.
TGACCTTCTCCCCTACCTCACTTCGCTGATCAACTCATCCTTGACCGCTGGCCATGTCCCTTCCGTCTTCAAGAGAGCGAGAGTTGCTCCCCTTCTCAAAAAACCCAACACTCGACCCCACTGATGTCAACAACTACAGACCAGTATCCCTTCTTTCTTTTCTTTCCAAAACTATTGAGCGTGCCGTCTTTAGCCAACTCTCTTGCTATCTCTCTCAGAATGACCTTCTTGATCCAAACCAATCAGGTTTCAGGACTGGTCATTCAACTGAGACTGCTCTTCTCTGTGTCACGGAGGCTCTCCGCACTGCTAAAGCTAACTCTCTCTCCTCTGCTCTTGTCCTTCTAGACCTGTCTGCTGCCTTTGATACTGTGAACCATCAGTTCCTCCTCTCCAACCTCTCCGAGCTGGGCATCTCCGGCGCGGCTCACTCCTGGATTGCGTCCTACCTGACCGGTCGCTCCTACCAAGTGGCGTGGCGAGAAGCTGTCTCCGCACCACGTGCTCTCACCACTGGTGTCCCCCAGGGCTCAGTTCTAGGCCCTCTCCTTTTCTCCCTATACACCAAGTCACTTGGCTCTGTCATATCCTCACACGGCCTCTCCTATCATTGCTACGCTGACGATACACAACTAATCTTCTCCTTTCCCCCTTCTGATAACCAGGTGGCGAATCGCATCTCTGCATGTCTGGCAGACATATCAGTATGGATGACGGATCACCACCTCAAGCTGAACCCTGGCAAGACGGAGCTGCTCTTCCTCCCGGGGAAGGACTGCCCGTTCCATGATCTCGCCATCACGGTTGACAACTCCGTTGTGTCCTCCTCCCAGAGTGCGAAGAGCCTTGGCGTGACCCTGGACAACACCCTGTCGTTCTCCGCTAACATCAAGGCGGTGACCCGCTCCTGCAGGTTCATGCTCTACAACATTCGGAGAGTACGACCCTGCCTTACACAGGAAGCGGCACAGGTCCTAATCCAGGCACTTGTCATCTCCCGTCTGGATTACTGCAACTCGCTGTTGGCTGGCCTCCCTGCATGTGCCATTAAACCCCTACAACTCATCCAGAATGCCGCAGCCCGTCTGGTGTTCAACCTTCCCAAGTTCTCTCACGTCACCCCCCTCCTCCGCACACTCCACTGGCTTCCAGTTGAAGCTCGCATCCGTTACAAGACCATGGTGCTTGCCTTTGGAGCAGTGAGGGGAACGGCACCTCTGTACCTTCGGGCTCTGATCAGTCCCTACACCCAAACGAGGGCATTGCGTTCATCCACCTCTGGCCTGCTGGCTCCCCTTCCTCTGCGGAAGCATAGTTCCCGCTCAGCCCAGTCAAAACTGTTCGCTGCTCTGGCACCCCAATGGTGGAACAAGCTCCCTCACGACGCCAGGACAGCGGAGTCACTCACCACCTTCCGGAGACATTTGAAACCCCACCTCTTTAAGGAATACCTGGGATAGGATAAAGTAATCCTTCTACCCCCCCCCAAAAAAAAAATTGTAAAGTGGTTATCCCACTGGCTATAGGGTGAATGCATCAATTTGTGAGTCGCTCTGGACTAGAGCGTCTGCTAAATGACGTAAATGTGCCCTTGAGCAAGACACTTAACCCTAATTGCTCCTGTAAGTCGCTCTGGATAAGAGCGTCTGCTAAATGACTAAAATGTAATGTAAATGTCAGTAGAGGATGCCTGGTTGTTCCTTAAAAGTGCTTTCCTCTCAATCTTAAATAAACATGCCCCATTCAAAAAATACAGAACTAAGAACCGATATAGCCCCTGGTTCTCCTCAGACTTGACTGCCCTTGACCAGCACAAAAACATCCTGTGGCGTACAGCATTAGCATCAAATAGCCCCCGCGATATGCAACTTTTCAGGGAAGTTAGGAACCAATATACACAAGCAGTCAGGAAAGCAAAGGCTAACTTTTTCAAACAGAAATTTGCATCCTGTAGCACTAACTCCAAAAAGTTTTGGGACACTGTAAAGTCCATGGAGAATAAGAGCACTTCCTTCCAGCTGCCCTCTGCACTGAGGCTAGGAAACACTATCACCACCGATAAATCTACAATAATCGAGAATTTCAACAAGCATTTTGCTACAGCTGGCCATGCTTTCCATCTGGCTACCACTAACCCGGCCACCAACTCTGCACCCTCTGCTGCAACTTGCCCATGCCCCCCCCCCCGCTTCTCCTTCACACAAATTCAGACAGCTGATGTTTTGAAAGCGCTGCAAAATCTGGACCCCTACAAATCAGCTGGGCTAGACAATCTGGACCCTTTCTTTCTAAAACTAGCCGCCGAAATTGTCGCAACCCCTATTACTAGTCTGTTCAACCTCTCTTTCATAACGTCTGAGATCCCCAGAGATTGAAAGCTGCCGCGGTCATCCCCCTCTTCAAAGGGGGTGACACTCTAGATCCAAACTGCTACAGACCTATATCCATCCTGCCCTGCCTTTCGAAAGTATTCGAAAGCCAAGTTAACAAACAGATCATCGACCATTTCGAATACCACCGTACCTTCTCCGCTATGCAATCCGGTTTCCGAGCTGGTCACGGGTGCACTTCAGCCACGCTCAAGGTCCTAAACGATATTATAACCGCGATTGATAATAGACAGTACTGTGCAGCCGTCTTCATCGACCTGGCCAAGGCTTTCGACTCTGTCAACCACCGCATTCTTATTGGCAGACTAAATAGCCTTGGTTTCTCAAATGACTGCCTCGCCTGGTTCACCAACTACTTCTCAGATAGAGTTCAGTGTGTCAAATCGGAGGGCCTGTTGTCTGGACCTATGGCAGTCTCTATGGGGGTGCCACAGGGTTCAATTCTTGGGCCGACACTTTTCTCCGTGTATATCAATGATGTCGCTCTTGCTGCTGGTGACTCTCAGATCCACCTCTACGCAGACGACACCATTTTGTATACATCTGGCCCTTCATTGGACACTGTGTTAACAAACCTCCAAACGAGCTTCAATGCCATACAACAATCCTTCAGTAGCCTCCAACTGCTCTTAAACACTAGTAAAACTAAATGCATGCTTTTCAATCGAACGCTGCTGGCACCCGCCCACCCGACTAGAATCACCACTCTCGACGGGTCTGAACTAGAGTATGTGGACAACTACAAATACCTAGGTGTCTGGTTAGACTGTAAACTCAACTTCCAGACTCACATAAAGAATCTCCAATCCAAAGTTAAATCTAGAATCGGCTTCCTATTTCGCAACAAAGCCTCCTTCACTCATGCTGCCAAACATGCCCTCGTAAAACGGACTATCCTACCGATCCTTGACTTTGGCGATGTCATTTACAAAATAGCCTCCAACACTCTACTCAGCAAATTGGATGTAGTCTATCACAGTGCCATCCGTTTTGTCTCCAAAGCCCCATACACTACCCACCACTGTGACCTGTACGCTCTTGTTGGCTGGTCCTCACTACATGTTCGTCGTCAAACCCACTGGCTCCAGGCCATCTATAAATCACTGCTAGGCAAATCCCCGCCTTATCTTAGCTCATTGGTCACCATAGCAGCACCCACCCGTAGTCTGCGCTCCAGCAGGTATATCTCACTGGTCATTCCCAAAGCCAACACCTCCTTTGGCCGCCATTCCTTCCAGTTCTCTGCTGCCAATGACTGGAACGAATTGCAAAAATCTCTGAAGCTGGAGACTCTTATCTCCCTCAATAACTTTAAGCATCAGTTGTCAGAGCACCTTACCGATCACTGCACCTGTACACAGCCCATCTGAAATTAGCCCACCCAACTACCTCATCCCTATATTGTTATTTATTTTGCTCTTTTGCATCCCAGTATCTCTATTTGCACATAATCTCTTGCACATCTAGCATTCCAGTGTTAATACTATTGTAATTATTCTGCACTATAGCCTATTTATTGCCTTACCTCCATAACTTGCTACATTTGCACACACTGTATATATATTTTCTGTTGTATTTCTGACTTTATGTTTTTTTTACCCCATATGTAACTCTGTGTTGTTTTTATTGCACTACTTTGCTTTATCTTGGCTTGGTCGCAGCTGTAAATGAGAACCTGTTCTCAACTGGCTTAACTGGTTAAATAAAGGTTAAATAAAAAAAAATAATAATAATAATATCGTTTAGGACCTTGAGCGTGGCGGAGGTGCACCCATGACCAGCTCGGAAACCGGATTGCATAGCGGAGAAGATACGGTGTGATTCGAAATGGTCGGTGATCTGTTTGTTAACTTGGCTTTCAAAAACTTTCGAAAGGCAGGGCAGGATGGATATAGGCAGGGGCAAGTTGCAGAGCTGGTGACCGGGGTAGTGGTAGCCAGGTGCAAAGCATGGCCAGCCGTAGCAAAATGCTTGTTGAAAGACATTTGAAACCCCACCTCTTTAAGGAATACCTGGGATAGGATAAAGTAATCCTTCTACCCCTCCCTTACCCCAACCCACCCCCCCCCAAAAAATAATAATAATAATAAATAAATAAATATAAATAAAAAAAATATAAATGAAAAAATTTACAAAACAAAAAAAACATTGTAAAGTGGTTATCCCACTGGCTATAAGGTGAATGCACCAATTTGTAAGTCGCTCTGGATAAGAGCGTCTGCTAAATGATGTAAATGTAAATGTAAATGTTCGATTATCGTAGATTTATCGGTGGTGATAGTGTTTCCTAGCCTCAGTGCAGTGGGCAGCTGGGAGGAGGTGCTCTTATTCTCAATGGACTTTACAGTGTCCCAAAACTTTTTGGAGTTAGTGCTACAGGATGCACATTTCTTTTTGAAAAAGTTAGCTATTGCTTTCCTAACTGATTGTGTATATTGGTTCCTAACTTCCCTGAAAAGTTGCATATCGCGGGGGCTGTTCGATGCTAATACAGTACGCCACAGGATGTTTTTATGCTGGTCAAGGGCAGTCAAGTCTGAGGAGAACCAGGGGCTATATTTGTTCTTAGTTCTGAATTTTTTGAATGGGGCATGCTTATTTAAGATGGAGAGGAAAGCACTTTTAAAGAACAACCAGGCATCCTCTACTGACAGAATGAGGTCAGCTCGTGGCTGAGGGGGGTCTGTAGCAAGCGGCAACAGTGAGAGACTTATTTCTGGAAAGGTGGATTTTTAGAAGTAGAAGCTCAAACTGTTTGGGAACAGACCTGGATAGTATGATAGAGCTCTGCAGGCTATCTCTACAGTAGATTGCAACCCCACCCCCTTTGGCAGTTCTATCTAGACGGAAAATGTTGTAGTTGGGGATGGACATTTCTGAATTTTTGGTCGGCTTCCTAAGCCAGGATTCAGACACTGCTAGAACATCAGGGTTGGTGGAGTGTGCTAACGCAGTGAATAACTCAAACTTAGGGAGGAGGCTTCGGATGTTAACGTGCAAGAAACCAAGGCTTTTACGGTTACAGAAGTCAACAAATCAATCAATCAATCAATCAATCAATTTTATTTTATATAGCCCTTCGTACATCAGCTAATATCTCGAAGTGCTGTACAGAAACCCAGCCTAAAACCCCAAACAGCTAGTTATGCAGGTGTAGAAGCACGGTGGCTAGGAAAAACTCCCTAGAAAGGCCAAAACCTAGGAAGAAACCTATAGAGGAACCAGGCTATGAGGGGTGGCCAGTCCTCTTCTGGCTGTGCCGGGTGGAGGTTATAACAGAACCATGCCAAGATGTTCAAAAATGTTCATAAGTGACAAGCATGGTCAAATAATAATCAGGAATAAATCTCAGTTGGCTTTTCATAGCCGATCATTAAGAGTTGAAAACAGCAGGTCTGGGACAGGTAGGGGTTCCATAACCGCAGGCAGAACAGTTGAAACTGGAATAGCAGCAAGGCCAGGCGGACTGGGGACAGCAAGGAGTCACCACGGCCGGTAGTCCCGACGTATGGTCCTAGGGCTCAGGTCTCTCAGTTGGCTTTTCATAGCCGATCATTAAGAGTTGAAAACAGCAGGTCTGGGACAGGTAGGGGTTTCGTAACCGCAGGCAGAACAGTTGAAACTGGAATAGCAGCAAGGCCAGGCGGACTGGGGACAGCAAGGTGTCAGCATGCCCGGTAGTCCTGACGTATGGTCCTAGGGGCTCAGGTTCTCAGAGAGAAAGAGAGAACGAGAGAATTAGAGAGAGCATACTTAAATTCACACAGGACACTGGATAAGACAGGAGAAGTACTCCAGGTATAACCAACTAACCCCAGCCCCCGACACATAAACTACTGCAGCATAAATACTGGAGGCTGAGACAGGAGCGGTCCGGAGACACTGTGGCCCCATCCGAAGAAACCCCCGGACAGGGCCAAACAGGAAGGATATAACCCCACCCACTCTGCCAAAGCACAGCCCCCGCACCACTAGAGGGATATCCTCAACCACCAACTTACAATCCTGAGACAAGGCCGAGTATAGCCCACAGAGGTCTCCACCACAGCACAAACCAAGGGGGGCGCCAACCCAGACAGGAAGATCACGTCAGTAACTCAACCCACTCAAGTGACGCACCCCTCCTAGGGACGGCATGAAAGAGCACCAGCAAGCCAGTGACTCAGCCCCTGTAACAGGGTTAGAGGCAGAGAACCCCAGTGGAGAGAGGGGAACCGGCCTGGCAGAGACAGCAAGGGCTGTTCGTTGCTCCAGAGCCTTTCCGTTCACCTTCACACTCCTGGGCCAGACTACACTCAATCATATGACCTACTGAAGAGATAAGTCTTCAGTAAAGACTTAAAGGTTGAGACCGAGTCTGCGTCTCTCACATGGGTAGGCAGACTGTTCCATAAAAATGGAGATCTATAGGAGAAAGCCCTGCCTCCCGCTGTTTGCTTAGAAATTCTAGGGACAATTAGGAGGCCTGCGTCTTGTGACCGTAGCGTACGTATTGGTATGTACGGCAGGACCAACTCGGAAAGATAGGTAGGAGCAAGCCCATGTAACGCTTTATAGGTTAACAGTAAAACCTTGAAATCAGCCCTTGCCTTAACAGGAAGCCAGTGTAGGGAAGCTAGCACTGGAGTAATATGATCAAATTTCTTGGTTCTAGTCAGGATTCTAGCAGCCGTATTTAGCACTAACTGAAGTTTATTTAGTGCTTTATCCGGTAGCCGGAAAGTAGAGCATTGCAGTAGTCTAACCTAGAAGTAACAAATGCATGGATTAATTTTTCTGCATCATTTTTGGACAGAAAATTTCTGATTTTTGCAATGTTACGTAGATGGAAAAAAGCTGTCCTTGAAACAGTCTTGATATGTTCGTCAAAAGAGAGATCAGGGTCAAGAGTAACGCCGAGGTCCTTCACAGTTTTATTTGAGACGACTTTACAACCATCAAGATGAATTGTCAGATTTAACAGAAGATCTCTTTGTTTCTTGGGACCTAGAACAAGCATCTCTGTTTTGTCCGAGTTTAAAAGTAGAAAGTTTTCAGCCATCCACTTCCTTATGTCTGAAACACAGGCTTCTAGCGAGGGCAATTTTGGGGCTTCACCATGTTTCATTGAAATGTACAGCTGTGTGTCATCCGCATAGCAGTGAAAGTTAACATTATGTTTTCGAATAACATCCCCAAGAGGTAAAATATATAGTGAAAACAATAGTGGTCCTAAAACGGAACCTTGAGGAACACCGAAATGTACAGTTGATTTGTCGGAGGACAGACCATTCACAGAGACAAACTGATATCTTTCCGACAGGTAAGATCTAAACCAGGCCAGAACTTGTCCGTGTAGACCAATTTGGGTTTCCAGTCTCTCCAAAAGAATGTGGTGATCGATGGTGTCAAAGGCAGCACTAAGGTCTAGTAGCACGAGGACAGATGCAGAGCCTCGGTCTGACGCCATTAAAAGGTCATTTACCACCTTCACAAGTGCAGTCTCAGTGCTATGATGGGGTCTAAAACCAGACTGAAGCATTTCGTATACATTGTTTGTCTTCAGAAAGGCAGTGAGTTGCTGCGCAACAGCTTTTTCTAAAATTTTTGAGAGGAATGGAAGATTCGCCTGGGGAGTAGGAGTGATACTGGGGGCTACAGGGCCTGGGTTAACCTCTACATCACCAGAGGAACAGAGGAGGACTAGAATAAGGATACTGCTAAAGGCTTTAAGTACTGGTCTTCTAGTGCGTTGGGTACAGAGAAAAAAAGGGGCAGATTTCTGGGCGTTGTAGAATAGATTCAGGGCATTATGTACAGACAAGGATATGGAAGGATATGAGTACAGTGGAGGTAAACCTAAGCTTTGGGTAACGATGAAAGAGATAGCATCACTGGAGGCACTGATTGAGTCGGTCTCAGCGTGTATGGGGGGTTGGACAAAGGAGCTATCTAAGACAGGTTGAGCTGGGCTGGGGGATCTACAGTGAAATAGTACAATAAGAAATAACCGAAACAGCAATAAGCAAGGCATATTGACATGGGAGAGAGGCATAAAGCAATCACAGGTGTTATTCGAGAGAGCTAAGACAACAGCTGGTAATGGCGACAAAGTTTGGGCTGAGGCTAAACATAAACAAGATGCAGTACCGTATAAAGGAACAGTCCAGCAGGCATCAGCTCTAGCTGAGTTATCATAAGGTCCGGTGAACAGCAATAGGAGAGTTCGGAGGTAGTTCGGGGGCTGCTACAGCACTGGCTAGCAAGAGGCCACGGCTTGCGCGTGCTAGTGGACCGGGGCTAACAGATGGATCTTCGTGGTCGACTTCATAACGGGAAGCCTGTTGAAACCACATCAGACGATTTCGTCGGCAGACCAGTCGTGTTGGATCGGCGGGGCTCCGTGTCAACACTAGGAGCTCCCGTTCAGTTGACAGAGAGGTAGATAGCCGGGAGATGGGCCTGGCTCGAGGCTAGCTCAAGGCTGATTAGCCAACAACAACGTCCATTTGGTTGCAGCTAGTTAGTTGCGATGATCCAGTGTTAAAGGTCCAATGATTCTGTAATTCCGGCAGAAAAACCGATATGTTCTGGGTCGATAACGCGCTGTGCAGACAGTGCAGACTGGCCGATAATAGTCCAGGCTAGAGCTGGCTGGTAGGTAGTGCAGGCCACGGACAATGGTGAAATACCGCTAAAGGTGGCTAATAGCAAGTAGCTAGTTAACTGGCTACTCCCGCCTGGTAGACAGAGAGGTAGATAGCCGGGATAGGGGCCTGGCTCGAGGCTAGCTCAAGGCTAACTGGTGCTTGCTTCGGGGGCAGTGGTGATTAGCCAACAGCAACATCCATTCGGTTGCGGCTAGCTAGTTGCGATCCGGTGTTAATGTCCAGTGATTCAGTTATTCCGGCAGAAAATCTGATGTTCTGGGTGAAAACCGCTAACGGTGGCTAATAGCAAGTAGCCAGTTAGCTGGCTAGCTAGTTTCAACTGGAGATTCTAGATAAAAGGTAAGTCAATAATAGAATCCGTTCCACATTGAGTGAGGCGGGTTGCAGGAAAGTATATTTTGTAGAAGGATGAAAAGTGTGATAGGGAAATATGTACGAAAAATACAAAAAAACTGGCTATTTACACGGACACACAACAAAGAACACGACCACACTGCTCCGCCATCTTGGAATGCCAAGAGTGTGAAAAGCTGTCATTAAGGCAAAGGGTGGCTACTTATAAAATATAAATTATATTTTGATTTGTTTTAACACTTTTTTGGTTACTACATGATTCCATATTTGTTATTTCATAGTTTTGATGTCTTCACTATTATTCTATAATGTAGAAAATAGTAAAAATAAAGAAAATCCCTTGAATGAGTAGGTGTGTCCAAACGTTTGACTGGTACTGTAAATAACGTTCACGCCCAAGCTAGATTGTATATATAATATATGTATGTATGTATGTACCGGTCAAAAGTTTTAGAACATATTCACATACTTATATTTGGGTTTCTGTGCAAAGTATATGATTTGAATGTTTCTTTAAGCCTGCAGCTAGTTACTTGAAATGAGACATATAATCATGCCAAAACATGATAAAAAAATGCAATTCATTGACAGAGAGATAGCTAGATAATTAAACACAAATTGACATTTACAGTAGCTGGCTAGGCTATTCAAACTGTAACATTGGCTAGCTTTCAATAAATTGGATAAAATGTCCATGGAGTTACTTCTTCATACTATCAAGACAATTTGTATTGCATGCTGAATATTTCAAGTGCACTCGAAAACATATATTTATCTTATTTCAGTATTTGGGAGCTAGATATATCTGTTTCTCTTCATCAAACAGCAGTTTTCACAAGAGGCTGTAGTTACATCGTAGATAGAAGCAGGCCATTGGCTGCCTTCATCACGAGGGGTATGTACGGGACCTCTGATTGGTTCCATGTTTAGGAGTGCGGCAATGTTGCCTGAGCAGACAGTGTTGAAATATACTTTTTATGAGAAAATGTGCAAGAATTGAAGGTTGAAGGGGCCAACAAATGTTATAGTCATGAGAACAATGAGCCAGATATTTAACCTTAATGTATAATGTGAAGCATCCTGTTGTTTCCACTCACTACCAAATATGGTGTTGAGAGGAAGCCCAGTGGGAGAACAAGTAGCCAGATGGATTTTGAAGACTTCTGCTAATTTTCTCAGTTTTCTGTTTCCATAACTAGAATCTGTAACAAACAGAATGGACTACGTTTAATAGACTTTAATAGACTTTACCCTTTGCCAAAGTTTCTAAAAAGTGCGTTGTTTAGAAGGAGTGCAAGGGCGAATTGAGTTATTGCACATGGGCAATCTTCACAAAGTAGGCGTTCCCTAAAGGAAATATGCAATGACATGCTAGAACGCGCCAATAGGAGCTCTCTTGCTCCTGCTAGGCTCTGCCCACTTCCTTGCTTGTTCTGCCCACTATGATTAATTTGCTCATATTGGAAACGACAGGCTCTGGTCTATCTTGGGTTAGTTATAAAAAATATTTGGACACACAGTCCGTGGAGAGCATGAGGTGTGGTTAACATTAGCCAGCTTGAGCTAGCTACCGAGCTAGCATACGAACTCAGCAGCACAGAGTGCTGGTGACTCTCAGATCCACCTCTACGCAGACGACACCATTTTGTATACATCTGGCCCTTCATTGGACACTGTGTTAACAAACCTCCAAACGAGCTTCAATGCCATACAATGCCGTGCTTCTACACCTGCATTATTAGCTGTTTGGGGTTTTAGGCTGGGTTTCTGTACAGCACTTCGAGATATTAGCTGATGTAAGAAGGGCTATATAAAATAAAATTGATTGATTGATTGATACAACAATCCTTCAGTAGCCTCCAACTGCTCTTAAACACTAGTAAAACTAAATGCATGCTTTTCAATCGAACGCTGCTGGCACCCGCCCACCCGACTAGAATCACCACTCTCGACGGGTCTGACCTAGAGTATGTGGATAACTACAAATACCTAGGTGTCTGGTTAGACTGTAAACTCAACTTCCAGACTCACATAAAGAATCTCCAATCCAAAGTTAAATCTAGAATCGGCTTCCTATTTCGCAACAAAGCCTCCTTCACTCATGCTGCCAAACATGCCCTCGTAAAACTGACTATCCTACCGATCCTTGACTTCGGCGATGTCATTTACAAAATAGCCTCCAACACTCTACTCAGCAAATTGGATGTAGTCTATCACAGTGCCATCCGTCTCCAAAGCCCCATACACTACCCACCACTGTGACCTGTACGCTCTTGTTGGCTGGTCCTCACTACATGTTCGTCGTCAAACCCACTGGCTCCAGGCCATCTATAAATCACTGCTAGGCAAATCCCCGCCTTATCTTAGCTCATTGGTCACCATAGCAGCACCCACCCGTAGTCTGCGCTCCAGCAGGTATATCTCACTGGTCATTCCCAAAGCCAACACCTCCTTTGGCCGCCATTCCTTCCAGTTCTCTGCTGCCAATGACTGGAACGAATTGCAAAAATCTCTGAAGCTGGAGACTCTTATCTCCCTCAATAACTTTAAGCATCAGTTGTCAGAGCACCTTACCGATCACTGCACCTGTACACAGCCCATCTGAAATTAGCCCACCCAACTACCTCATCCCTATATTGTTATTTATTTTGCTCTTTTGCACCCCAGTATCTCTATTTGCACATAATCTCTTGCAGATCTAGCATTCCAGTGTTAATACTATTGTAATTATTTTGCACTATAGCCTATTTATTGCCTTACCTCCATAACTTGCTACATTTGCACACACTGTATATATATTTTCTGTTGTATTTTTGACTTTATGTTTTTTACCCCATATGTAACTCTGTGTTGTTTTTATCTTGGCCAGGTCGCAGTTGTAAATGAGAACCTGTTCTCAACTGGCTTACCTGGTTAAATAAAGGTGGAAAAAAAAAAAAAATCAATTTGAAATTGTAAAATGGTGCATTGTGGGTAGTTTAGAAGATATCCAGAAATAAGTTAATAAACTTGTAAAAACATAACTATTTGTACTTATAGGTAACCAGATCGTGACTACAACTAAGTTACTAAGTCTTTAACCACACTGTGTTGTTACATTGGTGAGTAAAAACTCATGCTTCCTACCCTTTAACTTTTTGTCTGAAAATAAAATCTATATTTCCCTCAACTGCGTTACCCACTCCAGTCAGCAGATGGCGATGTGGGACTTTAAGGCTATGCTGCTGGTGTGACGTATAATCTAGTGGACGGGACGCTTCTTTCAACAGCAGCAACAGTTAGTCAGACACCTCGGTAGCTTGCTAGCCAAAATAGCCGAACCAATAAAGCTCTTTAGACGCTTTCGTGTATATTAGCCACTGTGTTTTAAACCCACTTCTGTCGTCTAGTTAGTTATCCCATTTAATTTCATATTTACGGTGTTGTTGTTATTGGTCAGCTAGCTGGCTGGTTAAGTTAGCACTAGCCTAACTAGCTAACATCCCCGACCATGAGCTCACTAAGCTACTCTCCTCCTGCTAAAGAAGAGGAGGTCTGCTGGACGGAGAAAGAGGGTCTCTGGCTGAACGTTGTGAAAGAGGAGGAGGAAGAGGAGGATGTTACAATACAAAAACAAGTAGAGGGTGAAGCTGTTACCGTGAAAGAAGAAGAGAAAGACGTTACAGTGAAAGAAGAGGAAGACGCGTTCAGAGTGAAAGAGGAGGAGGACGTTACAGTGAAAGAGGAGCAGGCTCCCGTTTTTGGTAATGGTGATATCATGTATGGTCAGTCCTTGCATCCATACAGTGAGGGAAAAAAAGTATTTGATCCCCTGCTGATTTTGTACTTTTGCCCACTGACAAAGAAAGGATCAGTCTATAATTTAAATGGTAGGTTTATTTGAACAGTGAGAGACAGAATAACAACAAAAAAATCCAGAAAAACGCATGTCAAAAATGTTAAAAATTGATTTGCATTTTAATGAGAGAAATAAGTATTTGACCCCCTCTCAATCAGAAAGATTTCTGGCTCCCATGTGTCTTTTATACAGGTAACGAGCTGAGATTAGGAGCACACTCTTAAAGGGAGTGCTCCTAATCTCAGCTTGTTACCTGTATAAAAGACACCTGTCCACAGAAGCAATCAATCAATCAGATTCCAAACTCTCCACCATGGCCAAGACCAAAGAGCTCTCCAAGGATGTCAGGGACAAGATTGTAGACCTACACAAGGCTGGAATGGGCTACAAGACCATCGCCAAGCAGCTTGGTGAGAAGGTGACAACAGTTGGTGCGATTTTTCGCAAATGGAAGAAACAAAAAATAACTGTCAATCTCCCTAGCCTGGGGCTCCATGCAAGATCTCACCTCGTGGAGTTGCAATGGTCATGAGAACGGTGAGGAATCAGCCAAGAACTACACAGGAGGATCTTGTCAATGATCTCAAGGCAGCTGGGACCATAGTCACCAAGAAAAATATTGGTAACACACTACGCCGTGAAGGACTGAAATCCTGAAGCGCCCGCAAGGTCCCCCTGCTCAAGAAAGCACATATACAGGCCCATCTGAAGTTTGCCAATGAACATCTGAATGATTCAGAGGAGAACTGGGTGAAAGTGTTGTGGTCAGATGAGACCAAAATCGAGCTCTTTGGCATCAACTCAACTCGCCGTGTTTGGAGGAGGAGGAATGCTGCCTATGACCCCAAGAGCACCATCTCCACCATCAAACATGGAGGTGGAAACATTATGCTTTGGGGGTGTTTTTCTGCTAAGGGGACAGGACAACTTCACCGCATCAAAGGGACAATGGACGGGGCCATTTACCGTCAAATCTTGGGTGAGAACCTCCTTCCCTCAGCCAGGGCATTGAAAATGGGTTGTGGATGGGTATTCCAGCATGACAATGACCCAGAACACACAGTCAAGGCAACAAAGGAGTGGCTCAGGAAGAAGCACATTAAGGTCCTGGAGTGACCTAGCCAGTCTCCAGACCTTAATCCCATAGAAACCTGTGGAGGGAGTTTAAGGTTCGAGTTGCCAAAAAAACCTTAATGACTTGGAGAAGATCTGCAAAGAGGAGTGGGACAAAATCCCTCCTGAGATGTGTGCAAACCTGGTGGCCAACTACAAGAAACGTCTGACCTCTGTGATTGCCGACAAGGGTTTTGCCACCAAGTACTAAGTCATGTTTTGCAGAGGGGTCAAATAGTTATTTCCCTCATTCAAATGCAAATCAATTGATAACATTTTTGACATGTGTTTTTCTGGATGTTTTTGTTGTTATTCTGTCTCTCACTGTTCAAATAAACCTACCATTAAAATTATAGACTGATCATGTCTTTGTCAGTGGGCAAACGTACAAAATCAGCAGGGGATCAAATACTTTTTTCCCTCACTGTAGGTCTGTTTTGGGTTAAGGTTGCTACAATAGCTTTCTCTATGAATTTGAGAGTAGTTACATTTCTCCAGTCCCATCCATCATCTTATTACCAAAACAGTGGCGGAATGACAGCTTTGTTATTGTTTGAACTGCAGATTGGTTGATTGATTGATGTTTGGCTTTTTTAAAGGGACAATCTAGGTTTTAAACAGCAACAAAATGGCTGCCCAGAGACTTGGTTTGGTAAACAGCTGAGGGATGGGGGCTGGAGAAATGTAACCACTCTCAAATTCATAGAGAAAGCTATTGTAGCAACCTTAACCCAAAACCTAGCGACCTCATCAAGAAGTTCAGACATCTTGGTATAACAGTTATAAGGTGTTGGCTTGACAGTCTCTGGACCCAGGTTTGAGTCCAGCTCAGGGCTACCCCTGGAATTCACTACACTATGAATACAAGGACTGGCCATCCATAAGGTCAAAATCACAGTTTTAACCTGGTTTTGAAGATATACAGTGTTTGTTTACAACCAGTGGCATTATACAAGCTTATGTTTTGGTTTGTGATGGGGAAATACAGTTGAAACATATGAGGCATTTATAAGTTATATTCTTCAAGAATCAATGGCTATTAGGGCTGACCCCATTTAGTCGACTTGGTCGAGCCAATCTTTTTTTGTCGAACAGTCGCAAATATACAGTCAGTGTTTTCCTCATTTAAGTGTGGCACAGTAGACAACTAGTTAAGTACATAAGCTAAAACCTAAAAACTCTACTAACATCATCTAGATCTATAATATTGCTGCCACAATTGTAACGGCAATTAGCTATCCAATATCCACAGAGTATGTTGATAGAAACATGTTTAACTAACATTACTAGTCTAGCAAGTTAGCTAGCTAGTTCCTTTGGAACTCTATCAAGTGCAAGCAAGATGGCTACATTAATCTGTCTTCGATTAGATTTATTTTTCTCAGATGAGTTTATTGAAATATTTCCAGCCACAGCAGCGGAAGAGAAAGGGGGAGCGGGGGACAAGAGTGTCAGGTAACGTTAACTTAGCTAGCTAAGGTCAAATCAGCCTAAATTAAATACAACTTTCTTTAGTTAGCCAACTCTTTTAAAAGCTTACGCTATCGTTTTTATAACAAGTGTTTGGCTTATTTTACTAGACAGAGAAGAGGCAGAATCCCGGGAGTGAGGTAGGGATGCATGAGGGACAGAATGGAGGAGAGGAGGGGAGAGAGCCAGGAGAAGAGATAGAAGGAGAAAGGAGAGCAGAGTGGGAAGGAGAGAGGAGAACAGAGGAAAGGAGAGAGGAGAGCAGAGTGGAACAGAGGAGAGGAGAACAGAGGAGAGAGGAGAACAGAGTGGAACAGAGAGGAGGAGAGGAGAGAGGAGAACAGAGTGGAACAGAGGAGAGGAGAGAGGAGAATAGAGTGGAACAGAGGAGAGGAGAGAGGAGTAAGGCCAAGTACACCACCGTCTATCTGGATGGGACCCAAAGTGGCTTAAAATTGACAGACTGAAGCCGTGGCTATATAATATATATATATATATATATAATACGCCACATGGTTAGTCAAAGTTCCTTTAATTAGGCTAAGGGCTAAAAAAAAATGGTGCATATTTAGTCTGTACTACTCTACAGCATTGTGTTTATTTCTGAGCCAACTCCACCAGGACCTCGATGACCCAATGGGTCTGGGCGCATTGAACATCGAGGAGGAGGAGAGACCAGGGGGAGAAGACCAGGACCAGGGAGCAGTTCTGGGCTCGGTTCAGAGAGGAAGTAAAAACGGTTGTTTTCAAATGCTGTGATGAAACCAATGTTACATCGTGTGCGTTGGATAAACTAAAACAAACAGCTCTTCCATCACTTATTTTCTGTTTTGTGCTGTAATTATCCTTATCTTGTTGGGACCTCCAGGACAGCCTATAGCGGAGGTTCAAACACCTGGAGATTCTGGGGGCCTTCAGTGTGTTGGGACCTCCAGGACAGCCTATAGCGGAGGTTCAAACACCTGGAGATTCTGGGTAGCCTTCAGTGTGTTGGGACCTCCAGGACAGCCTATAGCGGAGGTTCAAACACCTGGAGATTCTGGGGGCCTTCAGTGTGTTGGGACCTCAGGCTGCGTTCTCTAGTGAGAGGATAAACACCTTTAACCTTTAACCTGACCCTCCTCTCCAGGCAGTTGTTGCTAACGCCAGAGGCCCTCTTACAAGCAACGCGTGCTAGTTGGAGCGTTCAAGGTACGGCATGAGTGTGACAACCTTTTTGAAGAGAAAATTTTAGGCCAGTGTTGAACTACCACTCTGTTGGCTCTTCTTTAATGTTGTACGTCTTTTTGTTTTTCATGTATTTCAGGGGTTGGACCAGCTGACAGCAATGACAAAGCTGGCCTCTCAGTTTGATGAGTGGGGGAAGCTCTACCCCTGCCTTAGCCAGCTGGCAGAACTATACCAGTGTCTTCTGTTAATAGTGAGAGGGACTTCTATACCAGTGTCTTCTGTTAATAGTGAGAGGGACTTCTATACCAGTGTCTTCTGTTAATAGTGAGAGGGACTTCTATACTTCTATACCAGTGTCTTCTGTTAATAGTGAGAGGGACTTCTATACCAGTGTCTTCTGTTAATAGTGAGAGGGACTTCTATACTTCTATACCAGTGTCTTCTGTTAATAGTGAGAGGGACTTCTATACTTCTATACCAGGGTCTTCTGTTAATAGTGAGAGGGACTTCTATACCAGGGTCTTCTGTTAATAGTGAGAGGGACTTCTATACCAGTGTCTTCTGTTAATAGTGAGAGGGACTTCTATACCAGTGTCTTCTGTTAATTGTGAGAGGGACTTCTATACTTCTATACCAGTGTCTTCTGTTAATAGTGAGAGGGACTTCTATACCAGTGTCTTCTGTTAATAGTGAGAGGGACTTCTATACCAGTGTCTTCTGTTAATAGTGAGAGGGACTTCTATACCAGTGTCTTCTGTTAATAGTGAGAGAGACTTCTATACCAGTGTCTTCTGTTAATAGTGAGAGGGACTTCTATACAGTGTCTTCTGTTACAAGTGAGAGGGACTTCTATACTTCTATACCAGTGTCTTCTGTTAATAGTGAGAGGGACTTCTATACCAGTGTCTTCTGTTAATAGTGAGAGGGACTTCTATACTTCTATACCAGTGTCTTCTGTTAATAGTGAGAGGGACTTCTATACTAGTGTCTTCTGTTAATAGTGAGAGGGACTTCTATACCAGTGTCTTCTGTTAATAGTGAGAGGGACTTCTAAACCAGTGTCTTCTGTTAATAGTGAGAGGGACTTCTATACCAGTGAGTTCTGTTTATAGTGAGTGGGACTTCTATACTTCTATACCAGTGTCTTCTGTTAATAGTGAGAGGGACTTCTATACCAGTGTCTTCCGTTAATAGTGAGAGGGACTTCTATACTTCTATACCAGTGTCTTCTGTTAATAGTGAGAGGGACTTCTATACTTCTATACCAGTGTCTTCTGTTAATAGTGAGAGGGACTTCTATACCAGTGTCTTCTGTTAATAGTGAGAGGGACTTCTATACTTCTATACCAGTGTCTTCTGTTAATAGTGAGAGGGACTTCTATACCAGTGTCTTCTGTTAATAGTGAGAGGGACTTCTATACCAGTGTCTTCTGTTAATAGTGAGAGGGACTTCTATACCAGTGTCTTCTGTTAATAGTGAGAGGGACTTCTATACCAGTGTCTTCTGTTAATTGTGAGAGGGACTTCTATACCAGTGTCTTCTGTTAATTGTGAGAGGGACTTCTATACCAGTGTCTTCTGTTAATTGTGAGAGGGACTTCTATACCAGTGTCTTCTGTTAATAGTGAGAGGGACTTCTATACCAGTGTCTTCTGTTAATAGTGAGAGGGGCTTCTATACCAGTGTCTTCTGTTAATTGTGATTGGGACTTCTATACTTCTATACCAGTGTCTTCTGTTAATAGTGAGAGGGACTTCTATACCAGTGTCTTCTGTTAATAGTGAGAGGGACTTCTATACCAGTGTCTTCCGTTAATTGTGAGAGGGACTTCTATACTTCTATACCAGTGTCTTCTGTTAATAGTGAGAGGGACTTCTATACCAGTGTCTTCTGTTAATAGTGAGAGGGACTTCTATACCAGTGTCTTCTGTTAATAGTGAGAGGGACTTCTATACCAGTGTCTTCTGTTAATAGTGAGAGGGACTTCTATACCAGTGTCTTCCGTTAATTGTGAGAGGGACTTCTATATTTCTATACCAGTGTCTTCTTTTAATAGTGAGAGGGACTTCTATACCAGTGTCTTCCGTTAATAGTGAGAGGGACTTCTATACTTCTATACCAGTGTCTTCCGTTAATAGTGAGAGGGACTTCTATACTTCTATACCAGTGTCTTCTGTTAATAGTGAGAGGGACTTCTATACCAGTGTCTTCTGTTAATAGTGAGAGGGGCTTCTATACCAGTGTCTTCTGTTAATTGTGAGAGGGACTTCTATACTTCTATACCAGTGTCTTCTGTTAATAGTGAGAGGGACTTCTATACCAGTGTCTTCTGTTAATAGTGAGAGGGACTTCTATACCAGTGTCTTCCGTTAATTGTGAGAGGGACTTCTATACTTCTATACCAGTGTCTTCTGTTAATAGTGAGAGGGACTTCTCTACTTCTATACCAGTGTCTTCCGTTAATTGTGAGAGGGACTTCTATATTTCTATACCAGTGTCTTCTGTTAATAGTGAGAGGGACTTCTATACCAGTGTCTTCCGTTAATAGTGAGAGGGACTTCTATACTTCTATACCAGTGTCTTCTGTTAATAGTGAGAGGGACTTCTATACTTCTATACCAGTGTCTTCTGTTAATAGTGAGAGGGACTTCTATTAATAGTGAGAGGGACTTCTATACTTCTATACCAGGGTCTTCTGTTAATAGTGAGAGGGACTTCTATACCAGTGTCTTCTGTTAATAGTGAGAGGGACTTCTATACTTCTATACCAGTGTCTTCTGTTAATAGTGAGAGGGACTTCTATACTTCTATACCAGGGCCTTCTGTTAATAGTGAGAGGGACTTCTATACTTCTATACCAGTGTCTTCTGTTAATAGTGAGAGGGACTTCTATACCAGTGTCTTCTGTTAATAGTGAGAGGGACTTCTATACTTCTATACCAGTGTCTTCTGTTAATAGTGAGAGTGACTTCTATACCAGTGTCTTCTGTTAATAGTGAGAGGGACTTCTATACTTCTATACCAGTGTCTTCTGTTAATAGTGAGAGGGACTTCTATACTTCTATACCAGGGTCTTCTGTTAATAGTGAGAGGGACTTCTATACCAGGGTCTTCTGTTAATAGTGAGAGGGACTTCTATACCAGTGTCTTCTGTTAATAGTGAGAGGGACTTCTATACCAGTGTCTTCTGTTAATTGTGAGAGGGACTTCTATACTTCTATACCAGTGTCTTCTGTTAATAGTGAGAGGGACTTCTATACCAGTGTCTTCTGTTAATAGTGAGAGGGACTTCTATACCAGTGTCTTCTGTTAATAGTGAGAGGGACTTCTATACCAGTGTCTTCTGTTAATAGTGAGAGGGACTTCTATACCAGTGTCTTCTGTTAATAGTGAGAGGGACTTCTATACAGTGTCTTCTGTTACAAGTGAGAGGGACTTCTATACTTCTATACCAGTGTCTTCTGTTAATAGTGAGAGGGACTTCTATACCAGTGTCTTCTGTTAATAGTGAGAGGGACTTCTATACTTCTATACCAGTGTCTTCTGTTAATAGTGAGAGGGACTTCTATACTAGTGTCTTCTGTTAATAGTGAGAGGGACTTCTATACCAGTGTCTTCTGTTAATAGTGAGAGGGACTTCTAAACCAGTGTCTTCTGTTAATAGTGAGAGGGACTTCTATACCAGTGAGTTCTGTTTATAGTGAGTGGGACTTCTATACTTCTATACCAGTGTCTTCTGTTAATAGTGAGAGGGACTTCTATACTTCTATACCAGTTTCTTCTGTTAATAGTGAGAGGGACTTCTATACTTCTATACCAGTGTCTTCTGTTAATAGTGAGAGGGACTTCTATACCAGTGTCTTCTGTTAATAGTGAGAGGGACTTCTATACTTCTATACCAGTGTCTTCTGTTAATAGTGAGAGGGACTTCTATACCAGTGTCTTCTGTTAATAGTGAGAGGGACTTCTATACCAGTGTCTTCTGTTAATAGTGAGAGGGACTTCTATACCAGTGTCTTCTGTTAATAGTGAGAGGGACTTCTATACCAGTGTCTTCTGTTAATTGTGAGAGGGACTTCTATACCAGTGTCTTCTGTTAATTGTGAGAGGGACTTCTATACCAGTGTCTTCTGTTAATTGTGAGAGGGACTTCTATACCAGTGTCTTCTGTTAATAGTGAGAGGGACTTCTATACCAGTGTCTTCTGTTAATAGTGAGAGGGGCTTCTATACCAGTGTCTTCTGTTAATTGTGATTGGGACTTCTATACTTCTATACCAGTGTCTTCTGTTAATAGTGAGAGGGACTTCTATACCAGTGTCTTCTGTTAATAGTGAGAGGGACTTCTATACCAGTGTCTTCCGTTAATTGTGAGAGGGACTTCTATACTTCTATACCAGTGTCTTCTGTTAATAGTGAGAGGGACTTCTCTACTTCTATACCAGTGTCTTCCGTTAATTGTGAGAGGGACTTCTATATTTCTATACCAGTGTCTTCTTTTAATAGTGAGAGGGACTTCTATACCAGTGTCTTCCGTTAATAGTGAGAGGGACTTCTATACTTCTATACCAGTGTCTTCCGTTAATAGTGAGAGGGACTTCTATACTTCTATACCAGTGTCTTCTGTTAATAGTGAGAGGGACTTCTATTAATAGTGAGAGGGACTTCTATACTTCTATACCAGGGTCTTCTGTTAATAGTGAGAGGGACTTCTATACCAGTGTCTTCTGTTAATAGTGAGAGGGACTTCTATACTTCTATACCAGTGTCTTATGTTAATAGTGAAAGGGACTTATATACTTCTATACCAGTGTCTTCTGTTAATAGTGAGAGGGACTTCTATACTTCTATACCAGGGTCTTCTGTTAATAGTGAGAGGGACTTCTATACTTCTATACCAGTGTCTTCTGTTAATAGTGAGAGGGACTTCTATACCAGTGTCTTCTGTTAATAGTGAGAGGGACTTCTATACTTATATACCAGTGTCTTCTGTTAATAGTGAGAGGGACTTCTATACTTCTATACCAGTGTCTTCTGTTAATAGTGAGAGGGACTTCTATACCAGTGTCTTCTGTTAATAGTGAGAGGGACTTCTATACTTCTATACCAGTGTCTTCTGTTAATAGTGAAAGGGACTTCTATACTTCTATACCTCCTGAGTGGCGCAGTGGTCTAAGGCACTGCTTTGCAGTGCTAACTGTGCCACTAGAGATCCTCGTTCGAATCCAGGCTCTGTCGCAGCCGGCCGCGACCGGGAGACTCATGGACGGCGCACAATTGGCCCAGCGTCGTCCAGGGTAGGGGAGGGAATGGCCGGCAGGGATGTAGCTCAGTTGATAGAGCATGGCGTTTGCAACGCCAGGGTTGTGGGTTCGATTCCCACGGGGGGCCAGTATAAAAAAATAAATAATGTATTCACTAACTGTAAGTCGCTCTGGATAAGAGCGTCTGCTAAATGACTAAAATGTAAAAATGTAAATGTCTTCTGTTAATAGTGAGAGGGACTTCTATACTTCTATACCAGGGTCTTCTGTTAATAGTGAGAGGGACTTCTATACCAGGGTCTTCTGTTAATAGTGAGAGGGACTTCTATACCAGTGTCTTCTGTTAATAGTGAGAGGGACTTCTATACTAGTGTCTTCTGTTAATTGTGAGAGGGACTTCTATACTTCTATACCAGTGTCTTCTGTTAATAGTGAGAGGGACTTCTATACCAGTGTCTTCTGTTAATAGTGAGAGGGACTTCTATACCAGTGTCTTCTGTTAATAGTGAGAGGGACTTCTATACCAGTGTCTTCTGTTAATAGTGAGAGGGACTTCTATACAGTGTCTTCTGTTACTAGTGAGAGGGACTTCTATACTTCTATACCAGTGTCTTCTGTTAATAGTGAGAGGGACTTCTATACCAGTGTCTTCTGTTAATAGTGAGAGGGACTTCTATACTTCTATACCAGTGTCTTCTGTTAATAGTGAGAGGGACTTCTATACTAGTGTCTTCTGTTAATAGTGAGAGGGACTTCTATACCAGTGTCTTCTGTTAATAGTGAGAGGGACTTCTAAACCAGTGTCTTCTGTTAATAGTGAGAGGGACTTCTATACCAGTGAGTTCTGTTAATAGTGAGTGGGACTTCTATACTTCTATACCAGTGTCTTCTGTTAATAGTGAGAGGGGCTTCTATACCAGTGTCTTCTGTTAATAGTGAGAGGGACTTCTATACCAGTGTCTTCCGCTAATAGTGAGAGGGACTTCTATACTTCTATACCAGTGTCTTCTGTTAATAGTGAGAGGGACTTCTATACCAGTGTCTTCTGTTAATAGTGAGAGTTACTTCTATACCAGTGTCTTCTGTTAATAGTGAGAGGGACTTCTATACCAGTGTCTTCTGTTAATAGTGAGAGGGACTTCTATACCAGTGTCTTCTGTTAATAGTGAGAGGGACTTCTATACCAATGTCTTCCGTTAATAGTGAGAGGGACTTCTATACCAGTGTCTTCTGTTAATAGTGAGAGGGACTTCTATGCTTCTATACCAGTGTCTTCTGTTAATAGTGAGAGGGACTTCTATACTTCTATACCAGTGTCTTCTGTTAATAGTGAGAGGGACTTCTATACCAGTGTGTGAGAGGGACTTCTGTAATTCTATACCAGTGTCTGAGAGGGACTTCTATACTTCTATACCAGTGTCTGAGAGGGACTTCTATACTAATATACCAGTGTCTGAGAAGGAATTCTATACTTCTATACCAGTGTCTGAGAGGGAATTCTATACTTCTATACCAGTGTCTGAGAGGGACTTCTATATTTCTATACCAGTGTCTGAGAGGGACTTCTATATTTCTATACCAGTGTCTGAGAGGGACTTCTATATTTCTATACCAGTGTCTGAGAAGGAATTCTATACTTCTATACCAGTGTCTGAGAAGGAATTCTATACTTCTATACCAGTATCTTAGAGGGACTTCTATTCTTCTATACCAGTGTCTGAGAAGGACTTCTATACTTCTATACCAGTGTCTGAGAGGGACTTCTATACTTCTATACCAGTGTCTGAGAGGGAATTCTATACTTCTATACCAGTGTGGTAGAACAGGGAGTTATTATCTCTGTTACTGCAGGTCAGAACAGACTTCAGGAACAGACTGCAGGGAGAGCATTTAGTGCATTAGACCGCTGCGCCACTCGGTGGACCTTGAGATGTTTACCTGTGGTAAATTCAATTGATTGGATTTGATTTGGAAAGGCACACACCTGTCTGTATAAGGTCCCACAGTTGACAGTGCAGTGTCAGAGCTAAAACCAAGCAATGAGGTTGAAGGATTTATCCATAGAACATGTTGGTTTTGAACATTTATAAAAAATAAACTGAAATATCACATTTACATACGTTTTAAGACCCTTTACTCAGTACTTTGTTGAAGCCCCTTTGGCAGCAATTACAGCCTCAAGTCTTCTTGGGTATGACACTACAAGCTTGGCACACCTGTATTTGGGGAGTTCCTCCCATTCTTCTCTGCAAATCCTCTCAAGCTCTGTCAGGGTGGATGGGGAGCGTTGCTGCACAGGGTTCAGGCTCTGATCTAGAGTTTTCACTGAGGGAGGGAGAACAGCGATTTAGAGTACCGACGCTCCCAAAAGTAGGTTATCCAGACCGATGGCCATCGGAGAGGAGAGGTTGTCGTCTCGACAGGCCAATTCCGTCTGGACCTCCTCGCGCAGACCACTTTTGAATAGCGTACGAAGTGCCGGCTAGTTCCATCCGCTGGATGCTGCTACTGTCCGGAAGGTGAGCACGTACTCTGCAGCTGTCTGGTCCCCCTGCCATAATTGGAGTAAGCGCTCACCCCTCTCTCTGCCCTCCGGGGGGATGATCGAAGATGCATTTGAACAGAACCATGAACCCCTCATATGAATCTAGCTCCTCCTCTCATCTCTCCCAGTCGGCCGTGGCCCGTTCCAACGCCCGCCCAGTCAGCAGAGAAATAACCATGGCAACCTTGGACCTCTCGGTGGTGGGATCTCCCATCTGGTGCGTAAAGTAGAGGGAGCGCTGAAGTAGGAAGCCACGGCATTTAGATGGTGTGCCGTCATATTTGTCCGTGAGGGACAAACGGGCATCGCTGACCTGAGCGGGTTGCTGAATGGGCTGTTGTGCTGGCTCGCAGGGTCCTCCGCTAGTTGACGGCAACGCCTCCCGGGTATGTTGGAGACATTGCACACTACGAAGATCCGGGCCCGTCCCCAGTTGTGCCAGCTGGTCCTGGTGTTGACGTAGAAGGTATCCAACATACCCGGGCCCGTCCTGGAATGCTTTTCCAACAGTCTTGAAGGAGTTCCCACATATGCTGAGCACGTGTTGGCTGCTTTTCCTTCACTCTGCGGTCCAACTCATCCCAAAACCATCTCATTTGGGTTGAGGTTGGGTGTTTGTGGAGGCCAGGTCATCTGATGCAGCACTCCATCACTCTCCTTCTTGGTCAAATAGCCCTTACACAGCCTGGAGGTGTGTTTTGGGTCATTGTCCTGTTGAAAAACAAATGATAGTCCCACTAAGCGCAAACCAGATGGGATGGCGTATCGCTGCAGAATGCTGTGGTAGCCATGCTGGTTAAGTATTCCTTGAATTCTAAATAAATCATTGACAGTGTAACCATAAAAGCACCCCCACACCACCTCCTCCATGCTTCACGGTGGGAAATACACATGCGGAGATCATCCGTTCACCTACTCTGCGTCTCACAAAGACACAGTGGTTGGAACCAAAAATCTAAAATTTGGACTAATCAGACCAAAGGACAGATTTCCACCAGTCTAATGTCCATTGCTCGTGTTTCTTGGCCCAAGCAAGCTCTTCTTATTGGTGTCCTTTAGTAGTGGTTTCTTTGTAGAAAATAGTAAAAATAAAGAAAAACCCTTGAATGAGTAGGTGTGTCCAAACTTTTGGCTGGTACTGTACGTGTTCGTGAGAGACTTATCTTTCCAAAGAGGGGTCATATCAGTGGCCTAAACTTTCTGGAGGACTGAGTTTTGAAATCAGTGGAATGTCCGGTGGAAGCAGAGTATGATAGCTAAGGAGATGGAGAAGATTCTGGAGTTTTCACTGTCTGACAAACACAGCTGTAACTCTACCACCTTTCACCGCAGCTTAAACAGACAGTTTGCCAATATGAGGAGGGAGTCGAAAAGAGAAGACACAGAAGGCTGTTGTATAAAACACCTGTCTCCGGATTACATCTTCAAACTAAGGGCAACCATGGAATCCGTGACAGAGAGGGAGAAACGCTCATCCATGTATACGGGTACGAGAGTCTAGCTAGCTACATTTTCAGATATTATACGTTTCTAATTTTGTCAGCAAGTCGTTTTCATTTGCAAGTTAAAGTGTACTGTTAGATAGCTAGCTAACGTTAGCTGTCTGGCTTGCTAGCTAACGTTACGTGTATGATCTGTGTAGTAATAACTGAGCTGGTCCTCCTGTAGCTCAGTTGGTAGAGCATGGCGCTTGCAACGCCAGGGTTGTGGGTTCGATTCCCACGGGGGGACAGTATGAAAGATGTATGCACTCACTAACTGTAAGTCGCTCTGGATAAGAGCGTCTGCTAAATGACTAAAATGTAAATGTAATATTATTCGTATCTCAGAGCCATTTGCATTGCTAGTTATAGCCTAATGTTAGCTAGCTAGCTAACATTGAATCTAGTTGGTTAGCTTTAGCTACTTGCAGATTCATGCAGGGTAGTAACGTAATGAGTTGGGATTATGGTTAACTGTTTAGCTAGCTAGCTACATGTCTAAACAAAAGACTCCACTATGCAAGTAACCATTTCACTGTACCGTTTACACCTTCTGTATCCTGTTCATGTGACAAATAAACGTTTTGATTTTATTTGATATAGTGTGTGTTTACCAGCGACGGTAATGTGAAGAACAACGTTACCTGCACCAAAGTCAAATTAGGATATAACGTTAGGTTAGGATATAACGTTAGGTTAGGTTAGGATATAACGTTAGGGTTAGGTTAGTATATAATGTTAGGATATAATGTTAGGGTTAGGTTAGGATATAACGTTAGGTTAGGATATAATGTTAGGGTTAGGTTAGGATATAACATTAGGGTTAGGTTAGGATATAACATTAGGGTTAGGTTAGGATATAACGTTAGGTTAGGTTAGGATATAACGTTAGGGTTAGGTTAGGATATAACATTAGGGTTAGGTTAGGATATAACATTAGGGTTAGGTTAGGATATAACGTTAGGGTTAGGTTAGGATATAATGTTAGGGTTAGGTTAGGATATAACATTAGGGTTAGGTTAGGATATAACGTTAGGTTAGGTTAGGATATAACGTTAGGGTTAGGTTAGGATATTATTATTATTATTATTATTATTATAGATATAACATTAGGGTTAGGATATAACATTAGGGTTAGGTTAGGATACAACGTTAGGTTAGGATATAACGTTAGGTTAGGTTAGGTTAGTATATAACGTTAGGGTTAGGTTAGGATATAACGTTAGGGTTAGGTTAGGTTAGTATATAACGTTAGGGTTAGGTTAGGATATAACGTTAGGGTTAGGTTAGGATATAATGTTAGGTTAGGATATAACGTTTAGGTTAGGATATAACGTTAGGTTAGGATATAACGTTAGGTTAGGTTAGGATATAACGTTAGGTTAGGTTAGGATATAACGTTAGGGTTAGGATATAACGTTAGGGTTAGGTTAGGTTAGGATATAACGTTTAGGTTAGGTTAGGATATAACATTAGGGTTAGGTTAGGATATAACGTTAGGTTAGAATATAAGGTTAGGTTAGGTTAGGATATAACGTTAGGGTTAGGTTAGGATATAACGAATGTAGAATGCCCTGCTTTTATTTAGTCACATTCCAACCGTAAGCTATTTTCTGTAATTAGCTCACCATTAACTTGTAAATAATGATCTTGTTGTGAGTTTATTTTCATGTAATAATTAGTACAAATTAGCTAAAGTAAAGACGACGTCAGCTATATGATATGGTTATTATTTGAACTGGCTAGCCAGCTAACTTAACGTTAGCTAGCTAGCTAACAAGCTAGAAACTAACCAAAACATTGTTTGGAAAGTTGCTTTTAATTGCCTAGTTTGCTAGATTGACATATACTAAATTCATTTTTAAACAGATGGGTTTATTGGTGTTAAAATACACTAGTTACAGTGAGGGGAAAAAAGTGTTTGATCCCCTGCTGATTTTGTACGTTTGCCCACTGACAAAGAAATGATCAGTCTATAATTTTAATGGTAGGTTTATTTGAACAGTGAGAGACAGAATAACAACAGAAAAATCCAGAAAAACGCATGTCAAAAATGTTATGAATTGATTTGCATTTTAATGAGGGAAATAGGTACTGTTATAGCTTGCCATTGTTTACAGAAGTCTTCTAAGTCCCTATAGCAACAAGCCAATTGTTTACAGAAGTCTTCTAAGTCCCTATAGCAACAAGCCATTGTTTACAGATGTCTTCTAAGTCCCTATAGCAACAAGCCATTGTTTACAGAAGTCTTCTAAGTCCCTATAGCAACAAGCCATTGTTTACAGATGTCTTCTAAGTCCCTATAGCAACAATCCATTGTTTACAGATGTCTTCTAAGTCCCTATAGCAACAAGCCATTGTTTACAGAAGTCTTCTAAGTCCCTATAGCAACAAGCCATTGTTTACAGAAGTCTTCTAAGTCCCTATAGCAACAAGCCATTGTTTACAGAAGTCTTCTAAGTCCCTATAGCAACAAGCCATTGTTTACAGAAGTCTTCTAAGTCCCTATAGCAACAAGCCATTGTTTACAGAAGTCTTCTAAGTCCCTATAGCAACAAGCCATTGTTTACAGATGTCTTCTAAGTCCCTATAGCAACAAGCCATTGTTTACAGAAGTATTCTAAGTCCCTATAGCAACAAGCCATTGTTTACAGAAGTCTTCTAAGTCCCTATAGCAACAAGCCATTGTTTACAGATGTCTTCTAAGTCCCTATAGCAACAAGCCATTGTTTACAGATGTCTTCTAAGTCCCTATAGCAACAAGCCATTGTTTACAGAAGTCTTCTAAGTCCCTATAGCAACAAGCCATTGTTTACAGATGTCTTATAAGTCCCTATAGCAACAAGCCATTGTTTACAGATGTCTTATAAGTCCCTATAGCAACAAGCCATTGTTTACAGAAGTCTTCTAAGTCCCTATAGCAACAAGCCATTGTTTACAGAAGTCTTCTAAGTCCCTATAGCAACAAGCCATTGTTTACAGAAGTCTTCTAAGTCCCTATAGCAACAAGCCATTGTTTACAGAAGTCTTCTAAGTCCCTATAGCAACAAGCCATTGTTTACAGAAGTCTTCTAAATCCCTATAGCAACAAGCCATTGTTTACAGAAGTCTTCTAAATCCCTATAGCAACAAGCCATTGTTTACAGAAGTCTTCTAAGTCCCTATAGCAACAAGCCATTGTTTACAGAAGTCTTCTAAGTCCCTATAGCAACAAGCCATTGTTTACAGAAGTCTTCTAAGTCCCTATAGCAACAAGCCATTGTTTACAGAAGTCTTCTAAGTCCCTATAGCAACAAGCCATTGTTTACAGATGTCTTCTAAGTCCCTATAGCAACAAGCCATTGTTTACAGATGTCTTCTAAGTCCCTATAGCAACAAGCCATTGTTTACAGAAGTCTTCTAAGTCCCTATAGCAACAAGCCATTGTTTACAGATGTCTTATAAGTCCCTATAGCAACAAGCCATTGTTTACAGATGTCTTATAAGTCCCTATAGCAACAAGCCATTGTTTACAGAAGTCTTCTAAGTCCCTATAGCAACAAGCCATTGTTTACAGAAGTCTTCTAAGTCCCTATAGCAACAAGCCATTGTTTACAGAAGTCTTCTAAGTCCCTATAGCAACAAGCCATTGTTTACAGAAGTCTTCTAAGTCCCTATAGCAACAAGCCATTGTTTACAGAAGTCTTCTAAATCCCTATAGCAACAAGCCATTGTTTACAGAAGTCTTCTAAATCCCTATAGCAACAAGCCATTGTTTACAGAAGTCTTCTAAGTCCCTATAGCAACAAGCCATTGTTTACAGAAGTCTTCTAAGTCCCTATAGCAACAAGCCATTGTTTACAGAAGTCTTCTAAGTCCCTATAGCAACAAGCCATTGTTTACAGAAGTCTTCTAAGTCCCTATAGCAACAAGCCATTGTTTACAGATGTCTCATTGTGGGATGAAGCAACATTAAGAAAGCTAGCTGTGCTGGCCAGTTGCGTTCTGCTGTTAATGTTGATTGGGACACATGCTAAGTTGGCTGGCTAGCTAGACACTATGAAATGATAGCTAAATAGCTAGCTAGCTATTGGATTATAGATTTTGAGGTCGTATTTCTGCATATTCAACTAGCTTGTTATGTAATTATGAAGCTAAATGTTTACTAAATCTAGCTAGTTATCTTGTCTGCTTTGCAATTGTTGGGCTGGAAGCAGGTTAAGCGTGTACAGGGCATTTTAGTACCACTAATAACAAGCTATAGGACATTTAATTAATTACTTTTTTTACCTATTTTTCTGGAATTTTCCCTTTCAGCATAAACCTGCTCTCAAGCAACACTTCAGGTATTTTGTCTTTGTACTTTGAGCTTATTGCTTGAGCTTGGGGGTTAGGGTTACGTCCTTCCTCCCAGAGAGGTGAAAGCATCCCTCGGACTGGACACAACCCGGCAAACAAATCTTTTTGAGAAGATCAGGACTTTTGCAATGAAGAAGACCACGGACATTACATTTCCAAAGTAATGTTTCAAAGCAACATTTCTCCAAAGGGCAGGACAGAAATATGCTCTCAGGCTGAATTTAATTTGTTCAACCAAAGTTCCTCAAAGGACCTGATGATATAGGCCCTAGGTCTAGATATTGTTTTTTGTCTTTAAGTGTTTTAGGTTTTCCCTAATTGTAATCTACTACCTTTAGTACTTGAAGTTAATAAAGTATTTTGTTGAAATCTTTTCTTTGTTATTTCAGCACTACTACCTCACTGCTTTAGCACACGGCCACATTCCCATGTTCCAATGTGAATTCTTTAATTATTTAAGAGATGGGTGGGTCTACGGCTGGAGAGAACGATGCTAAATGGGCGTGAACAAAGAGCAGCACTGTAGCTATACAAACAAATGGGTAAAAAGTCATCTGGCAACACTGCTTAGGGTTTCAGCAACTTTAATAATGTATTTCTAGCCTATAATCATCCACTTTACTACTGTTAAAAATAAGACTAAATATGGCTATTGTTGTTCACTTGACTTTCTTATTAAGACAATTGTCAAAAAGCATTTCAATATTCATTACAGACGTCAATTGTTGTACAACATAATGGTCATCACCTTTTAGCTAAAATAAACAGTGGATTTCTGCTGTTGTGGGACTTTAACCATCTGTCTGACTTTGTTGTTCACACAGGAGAGAGACGTGACTATGGTGGATCCTCTGGGGAGCCTCAACAACATCATGAAGCTGAGGAGGCAGAGAAGAGTCTCTCCACATCAGAACACCTCAAGAAACACCAGCGGAAACCCACAGGGAAGAAATCTCACCATTGCTCTGACTGTGGGAAGAGATTCACCTTAAAAGCAGACCTTAACAGACATGAGAGAACACACACAGGAGAGACATCTTATAGCTGTGATCAATGTGGGAAGAGTTTTACTCACCCAAGCAACCTGAGGGTACATCAGAGAATACACACTGGAGAGAAACCTTATAGCTGTGATCAATGTGGGAAGAGTTTTACTCACTCAAGCAACCTGAGGGTACATCAGAGAATACACACTGGAGAGAAACCTTATAGCTGTGATCAATGTGGGAAGAGTTTTTCTCAGTCAAACATCCTGATAACACACCAGAGAACTCACACTGGAGAGAAACCTTATAGCTGTGATCAATGTGGGAAGAGTTTTGTTGAATCTGGAACTCTGACTATACACAAGAGAACACACACAGGAGAGAAACCTTACAGCTGTGATCAATGTGGGAAGAGTTTTGCTCAGTCATACATCCTGATAACACACCAGAGAACTCACACAGGAGAGAAACCTTACAGCTGTGATTAATGTGGGAAGTGTTTTGCTCAGTCAAACATCCTGACAACACACCAGAGAACACACACAGGAGAGAAACCTTACAGCTGTGTTCAATGTGGGAAGAGTTTTACTCAGCCACATGCCCTGGTATCACACAAGAGAACACACACAGGAGAGAAACCTTATAGCTGTGATCAAAGTGGGAAGAGTTTTGTTGAATCTGGAGCTCTGACCATACACAAGAGAACACACACAGGAGAGAAATCTTACAGCTGTGATCAATGTGGGAAGAGTTATGCTTATTCAAACATGATGATAATACACCAGAGAACTCACACAGGAGAAAAACCTTATAGCTGTGATCAATGTGGGAAGAGTTTTTCTCGCTCCATCTGCCTGAAGGTACATCAGAGAACACACACAGGAGAGAAATCTTATAGCTGTGATCAATGTGGGTTGAGTTTTGTTGCATCTGGAGCTCTGACTAGACACAAGAGAACACACACAGGAGAGAAACCTTACAGCTGTGATCAATGTGGAAAGAAATACTCCCATTCAGGTTCTCTGATTAAACATCAGAAAATGTATACATGAGTTGTTTCATGATATCAATAAAATAATGTCACAGTGTAGAATGTTTTTAACATTATAGTAGGACTATTTTAATTAATGTCACGATTCAGAATGATTTTAACATTTAAGTAGAAGGAGTATTTTAATGAATAATGTCACAATGTAGAATCCCCCTGTTCTATTGATTTCAGCGTGATATGGATATTAGCCTCATCAGGGGAAAAATCCAGGCTCTGAAATGAAAGAGTAATATTATGTGATTAACAAAAAAAAGTGTTGCGTTACACTTACCTTGTTGGCGACCCACTTGAATCAAAATGCAACACTTCAAAATGTAGATAGCTGTTTTCTACAAATTGTCCTCTAACCAGTGATGTACACATTATTCCCAGATTCCGTGTGGTGTTTGAGCTGTTAGTTTTAACAGGATGTGCAACCTCATCTCCCCCCTCTCCTGCAATTGATTTCAACGTGATATCGATATGAGTGATGACAAATACGTTTTGCGTTTCTCTTCGTTTTGGGGACCCCTAAATTTAAATGAATCACTCCAAAATGTAGCTGACTGTCTTCTGCAGGTTGTCCTCTAACCAGTGAGGTAAAAGTTATCTCCCATTTCCATGTGTTTTTTTAGTTGTGTTAGTTTCAACAGCAGGTACAACCTGATCTCCCCCATAATAGATATCAGTGATTTATTGCCACTTGTCAAAACAACACAAGTATTATGATTACTATTGTGTTTGTGTCGATAGTACATGTTATGTTTATGTTTTCAATAGATCACAAACTGTTTTTTTCATATTGGTTATTGATTTGGACACATTAAAACTGTTTTGACATTGTGCTATCCCACCTAACAAAATGTTTTTTAAAAGAAGACTATGCCGGTCGTCCAATCATCCTTGATGAAAACCTGCCAATAGGACAATGACACACAGAGAGATCCTTGATGAAAACCTGCCAATAGGACAATGACACTAAGCACACAACGCAGGAGTGGCCTCGGGACAAGTCCCAAGCCCGGACTTGAACCCGATCTAACATCTCTGGAGAGAGCTGAAAATAGCTGTGCAGCGACGCTCCCCATCCAACCTGACAGAGCTTAAGAGGATATGCAGAGAAGAATGGGAGAAACTCCCCAAATACAGGTGTGCCAAGCTTTTAGCGTCATACCCAAGAAGACTCAAGGCTGTAATCGCTGCCAAAGGTGCTTGAACAAAGTACTGAGTAAAGGGTCTGAATACTTATGTAAATGTAATATTTCCGTTTTTTTTACTTTTATACATTTGCTAAAATGATTAAACGTATTTTGCTGTCTCATTATGGGGTATTGTGTGTAGATTGATGAGGAAAAAACCAATTTAATACATTTTAGAATAAGGCTGTAACGTAACAGTCATGGGGTCTGAATACTTTCCAAATGCACTGTATATACTGGATCCAGGGTTGGATAGGTATACTTTGGAAATGCACTGTATATACTGGATCAAGGGTTGGATAGGGATACTTTCCAAATGCACTGTATATACTGGATCAAGGGTTGGATAGGTATACTTTCCACTGTATATACTGTATCAAGGGTTGGATAGGTATACTTTGTAAATGCACTGTATATACTGGATCAAGGGTTGGATAGGGATACTTTGTAAATGTAATCCATTAGTTACTAGTTACCTGTTCAACATTGTCATCAGTAACATACATGTTGGATTACCCTAACTCAGTAACGTAATCTGATTGCTTTTAGATTACTTTCCCCTTAAGAGCACAGGTTAGTACCACAGTCATAAAATCTGACTTTAAATCTAACCTTAACCACACTGCTAACCCTAATACCTAACCCTAACCTTAACCACACTGCTAACCCTAATACCTAACCCTAACCTTAACCACACTGCTAACCCTAATACCTAACCCTAACCTTAACCACACTGCTAACCCTAATACCTAACCCTAACCTTAACCACACTGCTAACCCTAATGCCTAACCCTAACCTTAACCACACTGCTAACCTGAAATAACCCTGCTTGTCAACCTGCTTAAGAGGCATTAGAAGAAGACAAAAAATAATATGACCAATTGAACATCTATTGCAGGATAAATCAATGTTAGAGTTTACATACAGTTGAAGTCGGAAGTTTACATACACCTTAGCCAAATACATTTAAACCCAGTTTTTCACAATTCCTGACATTTAATCCTAGTAAAAAATTCCATGTCTTAGGTCAGTTAGGATCACCACGTTATTTTAAGAATGTGAAATGTCAGAATAATAGTAGAGAAAATGATTTATTTCAGCTTTTATTTCTTTCATTACATTCCCAGTGGGTCAGAAGTTTACATACACTGAATTAGTATTTGGTATCTTTGCCTTTAAATTGTTTAATTTGGGTGAAACGTTTTGGGTAGCCTTCCACAAGCTTCCCACAATAAGTTGGGTGAATTTTGGCCAATTCCTCCTGACAGAGCTGGTGTAACTGAGTCAGGTTTGTAGGCCTCCTTGCTCACACACGCTTTTTCAGTTCTGCCCACAAATGTCCTATAGGATTGAGGTCAGGGCTTTGTGATGGCCACTCCAATATCTTGACTTTGTTGTCCTTAAGCCATTTTGCCACAACTTTGGAAGTATGTTTGGGGTCATTGTCCATTTGGAAGACCCATTTGCGACCAAGCTTTAACTTCCTGACTGATGTCTTGAGATGTTGCTTCAATATATACACATAATTTTCCTTCCTCATGATGCGTTTTACTGTGTACATAGATACTTTTGTACATGTTTCCTCCAGCATCTTCACAAGGTCCTTTGCTGTTGTTCTGGGATTGATTTGCACTTTTCGAACCAAAGTACATTCATCTCTAGGAGACAGAACGCGTCTCCTTCCTGAGCGGTATGACGGCTGCGTGGTCCCATGGTGTTTATACTTGCGTACTATTGTTTGTACAGATGAACGTGGTACCTTCAGGCATTTGGAAATTGCTCCAAGAATGAACCAGACTTTTTTTCTGAGGTCTTGGCTGATTTCTTTAGATTTTCCCATGATGTCAAGCAAAGAGGCACTGAGTTTGAAGGTATGCCTTGAAATACATCCACAGGTACACCTCCAATTGACTCAAATTATGTCAATTAGCCTATCAGAAGCTTCTAAAGCCATCATTTTCTGGAATTTTCCAAGCTGTTTAAAGGCACAGTCAACTTAGTGTATGTAAACTTCTGACCCACTGGAATTGTGATACAGTGAATTATAAGTGAAATAATCTGTCTGTAAACAATTGTTGGAAAAATGACTTGTGTAATGCGCAAAGTAGATGTCCTAACCGACTTGCCAAAACTATAGTTTGTTAACAAGACATTTGTGGAATGGTTTTAATGACTCCAACCTAAGTGTATGTCAACTTTCGACTTCAACTGTAGCTGGCCATAAATGGATGTTGCATTTAACTTATTGAGTTTGTTATGTAGGCTTCTTCTAACCCATTGCTTTCTACTACAGATAATAATATGATTAGGTTATATCTTTAGGCCTACAGAAAAAACTGTCGGATTTCCAGTCTTCAAGAATAGGACTTGGAATAATGGAAGTATAGATTAGCCAAATAGTTTTACCTGAGCATAACTCATAAACTAAGGACTTATCAACCTACTCTGTTGTTTATGATTTTGTTGTCATCAAGGACTTATTGGGCACATTGCTTCCAGTTGAAAAGGAAATGTTGCTCTCGGAAAGGCATGATTTATTTGAGCAGTACTGAAAAGTGCTATTTGCATGGGGTCATGTCCCTCCCACATCTGAAATTGCAGTTTTATCATTGCAATGTGATACAACAAGCGGCACAACAGTGCTTCTGGAAGGCCGGCTGGACCAGCAGGAAGAGTTGAACAGAGGGAGCTGCTGTCAGTGTGTTCCACGCTTTTTTCCGAGTTGTAAAAGCAAGCAGAGCAGAAACTGGCTACTCTTTAGTCGATTTATGTAGCTGGCAAGGTAACTGCTGTTAGTTCCTGAAATGTTCCGTATTGTCTGACCTTCATGTTTTAAAGTAATGTTGGACTGTCGTTTCTCTTTGCTTATTTGAGCTGTTCTTGCCATAATATGGACTTGGTCTTTTACCAAATAGGGCCATCTTCTGTATACCACCCCTACCTTGTCACAACACAACTCATTGGCTCAAATGCATCAAATGCATTAAGGAAAGAAATTCCACAAATTAACTTTTAACAAGGCACACCTGTTAATTGAAATGCATTACAGGTGACTACCTCATGAAGCTGGTTGAGAGAATGCCAAGTGTGCAATGCTGTCATCAAGTCAAAGGGTGGCTACTTTGAAGAATCTCAAATATAAAATATATTTGTTTAACACTTTTTTGGTTACTACATGATTCCATATGTGTTATTTCATAGTTTTGATGTCTTCACTATTATTCTACAATGTAGAAAATAGTAAAAAATAAAGAAAAACCCTTGAATGAGCAGGTGTGTCCAAACTTTTGACTGGTACTGTATTTGTTCATTGGTTTTGCAAGAGTCTGTTGATTGGTCAGTCATTGGGTTCAATGGTTTTGCAATATGTTCAAATCAAATCAAGCTTTATTTATATAGCACATTTCAGACATGGATGCAACACCGTGGACTCACAGGAAAAAAATAATAAACACTATGAAAATAAACACTGAAATATTTACTACACAACAAACATAAGATGATAAAAAACAAAATAATTACAATAAAAGCTGAAATACTAAAGAGCATCTAAGGAAATAACATTGGTTAAAACAGTAAGAATATAATGTAATATCCAGCCCAAAATATAAGCTGGTTTTACTACACTGTTTGTACAAAGAAATTGTCAGTTGGTTGCATAAATAATAATGATTACTAAATGTTACATGAAATGTAAATATTATGAAATATCAAAACCGAATTTACACCCCATTTAATATGTATTGGCAATAATTCACTTAATGGTGATGCATGGAATAATTACAAATGTAAACGTAGAAATAAATAAGTATAAAATAAAACGAAGGTAGATTGGACTTCGGGCATAGTCTTCTTTTCAAAAACATTTTGCTCGGTGGGATACTGCCCAATGTCAAAACACCGTTTTAACGTGTCCAAATCAATAACCAATATGAAAAGAAACGGTTTGTGATATATTGAAAACCTAAACCTAAAAAATTTACTATCGACACAAACATTGTGCCACAATAGCAGTAATATTACTAAACAAGCTCCTTATAAACTGCACAAGCACCAAAAACGCTGTTGTTTTGACAAGTGGCAATAAATCACTGATATCGATTAGGGGGGAAATCAGGTTGTATGTGATGTTGAAACTAACACAACTAAAAAAAACACATGGAAATGGGAGATATCTTTTACCTCACTGGTTAGAGGACAACCTGCAGAAGACAGTCAGCTACATTTTGGAGGGATGCATTTACATTTAGCGGTCCCCAAAACGAAGAGAAACGCAACACTTATTTGTCATCACTCATATCGATATCACGTTGAAATCAATTGCTTGAGAGGGGTGAGATGAGGTTGCACATCCTGTTAAAACGAATAGCTCAAAAACCACACGGAATCTGGGAATAATGTGTACATCACTGGTCAGAGGACAATTCGTAGAAAACAGCTAGCTACATTTAGAAGTGTTGCATTTTGATTCAAGCGGGTCGCCAACGCGGTAAGTGTAACACAACTCTTTTTTTGTTAGTCACTTTTTGTTAAATCACATAAATACTCTTTCAATTCAGAGTCTGTATTTTTTTCCAGAGACTAATATCCATATCATGCTGAAATAAATTGAACAGGGGGAAACGTTTAAGGTTCTACATCGTGACATTCATTAAAATACTCCTACTACAATGTTAAAACATTGTACATTGTGACATTATTTCATTGATATCATGAAACAACTCCTTCATGTATGTATTTTCTGATGTTTGATCAGAGATATTTTATCAGAGTATCTCTTGTCACATGATCACAGCTATATGTCTTCTCTCCTGTGTGAGTTCTCAGATGTACTATAAGGCCACTTGACTGCATAAAACTCTTCCCACATTGAGTACAGCTATATCATTTATCTCCTGCTATATAGTTTCTCTCCTGTGTTGTGTGTGTTCTCTGATGTGATACCAGGCCGCCTGACTGAGTAAAACTCTTCCCACATTGAGTACAGCTATACGGTTTCTCTCCTGTGTGTGTTCTCTGGTGTAATATCAGGCCGCTTGACTGAGTAAAACTCTTCCCACATTGATTACAGCCATAAGATTTCTCTCCTGTGTGTGTTCTCTGGTGTATGTCAGATACACAGATGTACCAAAACTCTTCCCACATTGATCACAGCTAAAAGGTTTCTTTCCTGTGTGTATTCTCTGGTGCACTATCAGGGAGGTTGACCGAGTAAAACTCTTCCGACATTGAGTACAGCTATATGGTGATTTCTCTCCTGTGTGTGTTCTCTGGTGTGATTTTAAAACTCTTAAACTAACAAAAGTCTTTCCGCAGTCAGAGCAGTCGTAAGGTTTCTCTCCTGTGTGTGTTCTCAGATGTACTATCAGCGCCCTTGACTGAGTAAAACTCTTCCCACATTGATCACAGCTATAAGGTTTCTCTCCTGTGTGTGTTCTCTGGTGTATCATTAGATTGCAAGATACAACAAAACACTTCCCACATTGAGTACAGCTATACGATTTCTCTCCTGTGTGTGTTCTCTGGTGCACTATCAGGGCGTTTGACCGAGTAAAACTCTTCCCACATTGAGTACAGCTATATGGTGATTTCTCTCCTGTGTGTGTTCTCTGGTGTGATTTTAAATCTCTTAAACTAACACAAGTCTTTCCGCAGTCAGAGCAGTCGTAAGGTTTCTCTCCTGTGTGTGTTCTCAGATGTACTATCAGGGAGCTTGACCGAATAAAACTCCTCCCACATTGATCACAGCTATAAGGTTTCTCTCCTGTGTGTACTCGCTGGTGTATTTTAAGTTCTGATGTAGACCTGCAACGTTTCCCACAGTCAGAGCAGCAGTGAGATTTCTTCCCAGTGGGTCTCAGATGTTTTTTTTTAAGGTGTTCTGATCTGGAGAGAGACCTTTCTGCCTCGTCAGCATCATGTTGTTGAGGCTCCCCAGAGGATCCACGATAGCCACGTCTGTCTCCTGTGTGAACGACAAAGTCAGACAGATGGTTAAAGAACCACAACAGCAGAAATACACTGTTTATTTGAGGTAAAAGGTGATACCCAGAGCATACCCATGAAATTGTACAACAACTGACATCTTTAATTATTTGACAATTGTCTTAAGACAGTCAAGTGAGCAACAATAGTCATATTTTGTCTTGTTTTCAGATTAGTAGTAACTTCGATGATTCTAGGCTCGAAATAAGTTATTAAAGTTGTTGAAATCCTAAGCAGAGTGCCAGACGACTTTTACTCTCCAATATAGGACCCTTTCTGTGTTTGCTGTTTGTTGCTATGCAACACAATTTGGCTGCAGAAACTCCTCCATGCTAATAACCTCTAGTTATGGATGTAGTATATCTGAACTCCTCCATGCTAATAACCTCTAGTTATGGATGTAGTATATCTGAACTCCTCCATGCTAATAACCTCTAGTTATGGATGTAGTATATCTGAACTCCTCCATGCTAATAACCTCTAGTTATGGATGTAGTATATCTGTTGCTAATAACCTTTAGTTATGGATGTAGTACATCTGAACTCCTCCATGCTAATAACCGCTAGTTATGGATGTAGTATATCTGAACTCTCCATGCTAATAACCTCTAGTTATGGATGTAGTATATCTGAACTCCTCCATGCTAACACTAGTTATGGATGTAGTATATCTGCATGGAGGAACAATGGTGAGCGAAGATTTCACAATGTATTCTGAATATTACCACACATTATCAGAGCAAGATCGGGAGTGTTACTCAAGGAAACTCACATTAAGCTCTGTGTCGCTATTCACTAATTCACCACTAATTCAGTAAAATGCTCTTTGGCTACCTTTACACACTAAGTGTATGCCAAATTGGCCCATAACTTCACCTAACAATAACATACAGTACCAGTCAAAAGTTTGGACACAACTACTCATTCAAGGGTTGTTCTTTATTTTTTACTATTTTCTACATTGTAGAACAATAGTGAAGACATCAAAACTATGAAATAACACATATGGAATCATGTAGTAACCAAAATAGTGTTAAACTAATCAAAATATTTTAGATTTTAGATTCTTCAAAGTAGCCCCCGTTTGCCTTGATGACAACTTTGCACACTTGGCATTCTCTCAAGCAGCTTAATCTGGAATGCTTTTCCAACAGTCTTGAAGGAGTGCCCACATATGCTGAGCACTTGTTGGCTGCTTTTCCTTCACTCTGCGGTTCAACTCATCCCAAACCATCTCAATTGGGGTGAGGTCGGGGGATTGTTGAGGCCAGGTCATCTGATGCAGCACTCCATCACTCTCCTTCTTGGTAAAATAGCCCTTACACAGCCTGGAGGAGTGTTGGGTCATTGTCCTGTTGAAAAGCAAAATGATAGTCCCACTAAGCCCAAACCAGATGGGATGGCGTATCACTGCAGAATGCTGTGGTAGCCATGCTGGTTAAGTGTGCCTTGAATTCTAAATAAATCACAGACAGTGTCACCATCAAAGCACCCCCACATCACCACACCTCCTCCTCCATGCGTCACGGTGGGAACTACACACGCGGAGATCATCCGTTCACCCACATCGCGTCGCACAAAGACACGGCGGTTGGAACCAAAAATCTCAATTTCCACCGGTCTAATGTCCATTGCTCGTGTTTCTTGGCCCAAGCAGATCTCTTCTTCTTATTGGTGTCCTTCAGTAGTGGTTTCTTTGTAGCAATTCAACCATGAAGGCCTGATTTACCCAGTCCCCTCTGAACAGTTGATGTTGAGATACGTCTGTGACTTGAAATCTGTGAAGTCTTTATTTGGGCTGCAATTTCTGAGGCTGGTAACTCTAATGAACTTATCCTCTGCAGCAGAGCTAACTCTGGGTCTTCCATTCCTGTGGCGGTCCTCATGAGAGCCAGTTTCATCATAGCGCTTGATGGTTTTTGCGACTGCACTTGAAGAAACTTTCAAAGTTCTTGAAATTTTCCGTATTGTCTGACCTTCATGTCTTAAAGTAATGATGGACTGTCGTTTCTCTTTGCTTATTTGAGCTGTTCTTGCCATAACATGGACTTGGTCTTTTACCAAATAGGGCTATCTTCTGTATACCAACCCTACCATGTCTCAACACAACTGATTGGCTCAAACGCATTAAGAAGGAAAGGTCTTTTACAGCGCTGTGGAGGAATTTTGTTGTAATTCAGCCACATTGGAGGGTTTTCGAGCATGAACTGCCTTCTTAAAGGTCATGCCACAGCATCTCAATAGGATTCAGGTCAGGACTTTGACTAGGCCACTCCAAAGTCTTCATTTTGTTTTTCTTCAGCCATTCAGAGGTGGACTTGCTGGTGTGTTTTGGATCATTGTCCTGCTGCAGAACCCAAGTTCGCTTCAGCTTGAGGTCACGAACACATGGACGGACATTCTCCTTCAGGATTTTTGGTAGACAGCAGAATTCACGGTTCCATTTATCACAGCAAGTCTTCCAGGTCCTGAAGCAGCAAAACAGGCCCGGGACCATCACACTACCACCACCATATTTTATTGTTGGTATGATGTTCTTTTTCTGAAATGCAGTGTTTTGTTTTTTTTGGGGGAATCAGCTTAATATTGCAGATAGATTGTATCTTCTATCAATGTAATTGTCTGCATCACTTCCAATCCCCCATGTTTTTTATATATATACTCCCCTTTATTACTTTCCAACCCCGCCATCCTTTCCCTACTTGGGGTAAATTAGTGAACAACAATGCCCAGGCCTCTACTTCCAGCCTATACTTACTATCTACCCCTTATGGACACAGTCAATTTTACAATAATTCTATTATATATATTATAATTTTTTTTTGTTTTTGCTCCTGAACTTCTTCTACTCTCAACCTCTCCGATCATTTTCATGATGTCCATCCGGTTTGCTTCTATATTGTCATATCTGAAATGCAGTGTTACTTTTACGCCAGATGTAATAGGACACACACCTTCCAAAAAGTTCAACTTTTGTCTCGTCAGTCCACAGAGTATTTTCCCAAAGGTCTTGGGGGATCATCAAGATGTTTTCTGGCAAAAATGAGACGAGCCTTAATGTTCTTTTTGCTCAGCAGTGGTTTTCGTCTTGGAACTCTGCCATGCAGGCCATTTTTGCCCAGTCTCTTTCTTATGGTGGAGTCATGAACACTGACCTTAACTGAGGCAAGTGAGGCCTGCAGCTCTTTGGATGTTGTTGTGAGGTCTTTTGTGACCTCTTGGATGAGTCGTCGCTGCGCTCTTGGGGTAATTTTGGTCGGCCGGCTACTCCTGGGAAGGTTCACTACTGTTCCATATTTTCGCCATTTGTGGATAATGGCTCTCACTGTGGTTCGCTGGAGTCCCAAAGCTTTAGAAATGGCTTTATAACCTTTTCCAGACTGATGGATCTTTTGGTCTACTTCATGTTGTCAGGCAGGTCCTATTTCAAGTGATTCCTTGATTGAGAACAGGTGTGGCAGTAATCAGGCCTGGGTGTGGCTAGAGGAATTGAACTCAGGTGTGATAAACCACAGTTGAGTTCTGTTATAACGGGGGGGGGGGCAAACCCTTTTTCCCACAGGGCCATGTAGGTTTGGATTTAGTTTTCCCTTAATAATAACAACCTTCATTTCAAAACTGCATTTTGTGTTTACTTGTGTTATCTTTGACTAATATTTAAATTTGTTTGATGATCTGAAACATTTAAGTGTGACGAACATGCAAACAAATAAGAAATCAGGAAGGGGGCAAACACCTTTTCACACCACTGTATATTTTGATTTGTTTAACACTTTTTTGGTTACTACATGATTCCATATGTGTTATTTCATAGTTTTGATGTCTTCACTATTATTCTACAATGTAGAAAATAGTAAAAAATAAAGAAAAAACATGGAATGAGTAGGTGTGTCCAAGCTTTTGACTGGTACTGAACATATACAAATTACCTCAACTAACCTTTTGGGTTAAGGTTGCTACAATAACTTTCTCTATGAATTTGAGAGTGGTTACATTTCTCCAGCCCCCAATTTTGCTGCTGTTTAAAACCTAGGTTGCCCCTTTAAAAAAAGCCACACATCAATCAATCAACCAATCTGCAGTTCAAACAATAACAAAGCTGTCATTCCACCACTGTTTTGGTAATAAGATGATGGATGGGACTGGAGAAATGTAACTACTCTCAAAATCATAGACAGACCCATGGATGCAAGGACTGACCATCAATGACATCAATATTATAGTTTTAACCATGTTGAGGCTATTCAGTGTTGGTTTACATTTACATTATTTCTAAATATTGGAGTAAAAAAAGCTTATTTTGGGATCTGATGGGGTACGACAGTTGAACTAAGCTCATGAGGCATATGTTATATTCTTCAAGAATCAATGGATATATATAAATAATATAAAAGTCCAAATATGGATGTAGCAACTGCATATTTCCCCTTTAACACCACACATCAGTTCAACAACTGCAGAGGTTGTGTCTCTGTTTTTAAGACAGTACTTACTAGTGTTAATCAGGGCTCGGTTTCTCAAAACCATCTTACTGCTAAGTTCATCATTAGAACCATTGGATGCCTTAAGGTGCCTTTGGGAAACCGGAACCAGATATCCAGTTTCCTCCTCTTCTTCCTCCTCCTTTTTCGATGTGACAGTCATCTCCTCCTCCTCTTCTTTCACTCCAAATCCCTTCACGTTTGAGCCCCTTTCCTCTTCTTTCACTGTAACATCCTCCTCCTCTTTCACTCTGAACGCGTCTTCCTCTTCTTTCACTGTAACCTCTTTCTCTTCTTCTTTCACGGTAACAGCTTCACCCTCTGCTTGT
This sequence comes from Coregonus clupeaformis, assembly GCF_020615455.1. Classification (NCBI taxonomy): domain Eukaryota; kingdom Metazoa; phylum Chordata; class Actinopteri; order Salmoniformes; family Salmonidae; genus Coregonus; species Coregonus clupeaformis. The sequence goes on along the minus strand of NW_025534394.1, from coordinate 37,027 downwards.
TTTTGTATTGTAACATCCTCCTCTTCTTTCACTAGAGCTTCTTTCTCCGTCCAGCAGACCTCCTCTTCTTTAGCAGGAGGAGAGTAGCTTAGTGACCTCATGGTCAGGGATGTTAGCTAGCTAGGCTAGTGCTAACTTAACCAGCCAGCTAGCTGACCAATAACAACAACACCGTAAATATGAAATTAAATGGGATAACTAACTACACGACAGAAGTGGGTTTAAAACACAGTGGCTAATATACACGAAAGCGTCTAAAGAGCTTTATTGGTTCGGCTATTTTGTCTAGCAAGCTACCGAGGTGTCTGACTAACTGTTGCTGCTGTTGAAAGAAGCGTCCCGTCCACTAGATTATACGTCACACTAGCAGCATAGCCTTAAAGTCCCACATCGCCATCTGCTGACTGGAGTGGGTAACGAAGTTGAGGGAAATATAGATTTTATTTTCAGACAAAAAGTTAAAGGGTAGGAAGCATGTGTTTATACTCACCAATGTAACAACACAGTGTGGTTAAAGACTTAGGAACTTAGTTGTAGTCACGATCTGGTTATCTATTAAGTTCAAACAGTTATGTTTTTGCGTTATTACATATTTATTAACTTATTTCCAGATATCTTCTAAACTACCCACAATGCACTATTTCTCAACGTCATATGGAGGATCTACTCTGTGCTACCGAGTTTGTATGCTAGCTCGGTAGCTAGCTCAAGCTTGCAAATGTTAGCCACACCTCATGTTTTTCATGCACTGTGTGGTTGTGTTATCTAGTGTGAACCTGTTACCACAATAGGCTCTGGTGCCTTCTTGCCGTGGGCTCAAAACCAAAGAGAAAATCAGACCTGGCAGTGACATTTTAGACCCTGGCAGTAAATCTAATACTCAGGTGCTTTAAGTCATGCATGAAAGGTCTGGGGTGGTTCCGTGGTTATAAGTTACTGACCTAAAACTCACTAGTTTCTATAACTCTTCGTCTTGCTAAAAACTCACTAGCTTCTAGAACTCTGGTCTTCCTAAAACTCACTAGCTTCTAGAACTCTGGTCGTCCTAAAACTCACTAGCTTCTAGAACTCATGGTCTTCCTAAAACTCACTAGCTTCTAGAACTCTGGTCTTCCCTAAAACTCACTAGCTTCTAGAACTCTGGTCTTCCTAAAACTCACTAGCTTCTAGAACTCTGGTCTTCCTAAAACTCACACTTCTAGCTCTGGTCTTCCTAAAACTCACTAGCTTCTAGAACTCTCGTCTTCCTAAAACTCACTAGCTTCTAGAACTCTGGTCCCCTTGGAACGAGCCCAAACAAAACTAATCTCCAATACAGAAAAACGTGCAGTCAAAATAAATTGTGATCCATGACAACGCACTGGCTAAATGCAAAACACAAATCCTTTTGACTGCCCACCCTTGAGACAATCAGCAACCAAGTTGTCCTTACCACGGACATGTCTGATTTCAAGAGGAAACTCCTGCAATATCCGTAGTAACTTTCCACCTCACTGCGGAGCTTCTCTCTCTTTTCAGGGTTCACTCGATAGGCATGTTGTTGGATCGGGGCCGAGTCCCCAATGTCATGCTCTAGTACATTTGGGTTGGCACATCTGAGAATGAACCCTGATATTCTACAAGCAGTGCAACAATGTTAATATAATTGTACCCCAAAATGGTCAGTTGGTTGCATAAATTATGATTACTAAATGTTGCATGAATTGTAAATATAAAATATCAAAACCAAATGATCACCCCTTTGTTAATATGTATTGGCAATAATTCACTTAATGGTGAGGCATTGAATAACTAAACATGTATATTTTGTCAGGCTGGATGTTTGAAATATGAGTAGGTGATTTGAGTCATGCTTCTTCAGTAGTGGAATAAAGACAAGTAGCACTTGAATGTTGTAAAGAAATACTGGAGTGATGTAAGATTGTTAATAAAACTGATTATAGACCAATTTATTATACTGCGTCCATGTTTATAGGCTGCAAGTACGTTGAAATTAAGTTGTTGTCAAGTCGTTTAAAAACGACCTGAAAATACATATTTTCAACTAAAACCGAATGTAAACTCAGCAACAAAAAAAAGTCCTCTCACTGTCAACTGCGTTTATTTTCAGCTAACTTAACATGTGTAAATATTTGTATGAACATAACAAGATTCAACAACTGAGACATACACTGAACAAGTTCCACACACAAATAATGTGTCCCTGGGGGGTCAAAATCAAAAGTAACAGTCAGTATCTGGTGTGGCCACCAGCTGCATTAAGTACTGCAGTGCATCTCCTCCTCATGGACTGAACCAGATTTGCCAGTTCTTGCTGTGAGATGTTACCCCACTCTTCCACCAAGGCACATACAAGTTCCCGGACATTTCTGGGGGGAATTGCCCTAGCCCTCACCCTCCGATCCAACAGGTCCCAGACGTGCTTCAGGTCCCAGACGTTCTTCACTGGCCATGACAGAACACTGACATTCCTGTCTTGCAGGAAATCACGCACAGAATGAGCAGTATGGCTGGTGGCATTGTCATGTCAGGATGAGCCTGCAGGAAGGGTACCACATGAGGGAGGATGCCTCCTTGCAGCATGCATAAGGCACGTTCACGCAGATGAGCAGGGATCCTGGGCATATTTCTTTTGGTGTTTTCCAGAGTCAATAGAAAGGCCTCTTTTGTGTCCTAAGTTTTCATAACTGTGACCTTAATTGCCTACCATCTGTAAGTCTTAACGACCGTTCTACAGGTGCATGTTCATTAATTATTTATGGTTCATTGAACAAGCATGGGAAACAGTGTTTAAACCCTTTACAATGAAGATCTGTGAAGTTATTTTGGATTTTTACAAATTATCTTTGAAAGACAGGGTCCTGAAAAAGGGACGTTTCTTTTTTTGCTGAGTTTATATTGGACATCAGGCATAGTCTTCTATTCAATGACTTTTCAATGACATTTTGCTACGTGGGAAACCTCAATGTCAAAACACAGTTTTAACATGTCCAAATCAATAACCAATATGCAAAAACAGTTTGTGATATATTGAAAACCTAAACTGTACTATCTACACAAATGTGCCACAATAATCATATTAAAACAAGCACCTTATAAACTGCACAAGCACCAACAATAAGTCACTGATATCGATTATGGGGGAGATCAGGTTGTACCTGCTGTTGAAACTAACACAACTAAAAAAACACATGGAAATGGGAGATATCTTTTACCTCACTGGTTAGAGGACAACCTGTGGAAGACAGTCAGCTACATTTTGGAGTGATGCATTTACATTTATGGGTCGCTAAACAAAGGAACGCAACACTTATTTCATCGATATCATGTTGAAATCAATTGCAGGAGAGGGGGGAGATGAGGTTGCACATCCTGTTAAAACGAATAGCTCAAACACCACATGGAATCTGGGAATAATGTGTACATCACTGGTCAGAGGACAATTTGTAGAAAACAGCTAGCTGCATTTTGATTAACGTGTAACACAACTTTTTTTAATTTATTTTTTACTTTTTGTTAAATCACATAAATACTCTTTCAATTCAGAGCCTGGATTTTTCCCAGAGGCTAATATCCATATCACGCTGAACTAAATTGAACAGGGGAAAATGTTTAGGCTTCTACATTGTGACATTATTAATTAAAGTACTCCTTCTACAATGTTAAAACATTCTACATTGTGACATTATTTCATTGATATCATGAAACAACTCATGTATGTATTTTCTGATGTTTGATCAGAGATCTTTTGTCAAAGTATCTCTTGTCACATGATCACAGCTTTATTATTTATCTCCTGCTATATAGTTTCTCTCCTGTGTGTGTTCTCTGGTGTATCATCAGATAGCAAGATGCAACAAAACTCTTCCCACATTGAGTACAGCTATAAGGTTTTTCTCCTGTGTGTGTTCTCTGGTGCACTATCAGGGAGCTTGACCGAGTAAAACTCTTCCCACATTGATCACAGCTATAAAGTTTTTCTCCTGTGTGTGTTCTCTGGTGTATCATCAGATGGCAAGATGCAACAAAACTCTTCCCACATTGAGTACAGCTATAAGGTTTCTCTCCTGTGTGTATTCTCTGGTGCACTATCAGGGAGCTTGACCGAGTAAAACTCTTCCCACATTGAGTACAGCTATAAGGTTTCTCTCCTGTGTGTGTACTCTGGTGTGATTTTAAATCTATTAAATTAACAAAAGTCTTTCCGCAGTCAGAGCAGTCGTAAGGTTTCTCTCCTGTGTGTCTTCTCAGATGTACTATCAGGTAGCTTGACCGAGTAAAACTCCTCCCACATTGATCACAGCTATAAGGTTTCTCTCCTGTGTGTACTCGCTGGTGTATTTTAAGTTCTGATGAAAACTTGCAACGTTTCCCACAGTCAGAGCAGCAGTGAGATTTCTTCCCAGTGGGTCTCAGATGTTTTTCTTAAGGTGTTCTGATCTGGAGCGAGACCTTTCTGCCTCGTCAGCATCATGTTGTTGAGGCTCCCCAGAGGATCCACGATAGCCACGTCTCTCTCCTGTGTGAACGACAAAGTCAGACAGATGGTTAAAGAACCACAACAGCAGAAATACACTGTTTATTTGAGGTAAAAGGTGATACCCAGAGCGTACCCATTAAATTGTACAACAATTGATGCCTTAAATTATTTGACAATTGTCTTTTATACAGTCAAGTTAGCAACAATAGTCATACATTTAACATTTACATTTAAGTCATTTAGCAGACGCTCTTATCCAGAGCGACTTACAAATTGGTGCATTCACCCTATAGCCAGTGGGTTAACCACTTTACAATATATTTTTTTATTTATTATTATTATTTTTTTTTGGGGGGTAGAAGGATTACTTTATCCTATCCCAGGTATTCCTTAGAGAGGTGGGGTTTCAAATGTCTCCGGAAGGTGGTGAGTGACTCCGCTGTCCTGGCGTCGTGAGGGAGCTTGTTCCACCATTGGGGTGCCAGAGCAGCGAACAGTTTTGACTGGGCTGAGCGGGGAACTATGCTTCCGCAGAGGAGGGGAGCCAGCAGGCCAGAGGTGGATGAACGCAATGCCCTCGTTTGGGTGTAGGGACTGATCAGAGCCTGAAGGTACGGAGATGCCGTTCCCCTCACTGCTCCATAGGCAAGCACCATGGTCTTGTAACGGATGCGAGCTTCAACTGGAAGCCAGTGGAGTGTGCGGAGGAGGGGGTGACGTGAGAGAACTTGGGAAGGTTGAACACCAGACGGGCTGCGGCATTCTGGATGAGTTGTAGGGGTTTAATGGCACAGGCAGGGAGCCCAGCCAACGGTGAGTTGCAGTAATCCAGACGGGAGATGACAAGTGCCTGGATTAGGACCTGTGCCGCTTCCTGTGTAAGGCAGGGTCGTACTCTCCGAATGTTGTAGAGCATGAACCTGCAGGATCGGGTCACCGCCTTGATGTTAGCGGAGAACGACAGGGTGTTGTCCAGGGTCACGCCAAGGCTCTTCGCACTATGGGAGGAGGACACAACGGAGTTGTCAACCGTGATGGCGAGATCATGGAACGGGCAGTCCTTCCCCGGGAGGAAGAGCAGCTCCGTCTTGCCAGGGTTCAGCTTGAGGTGGTGATCCGTCATCCATACTGATATGTCGGCCAGACATGCAGAGATGCGATTCGCCACCTGGTTATCAGAAGGGGGAAAGGAAAATATTAGTTGTGTATCGTCAGCGTAGCAATGATAGGAGAGGCCATGTGAGGATATGACAGAGCCAAGTGACTTGGTGTATAGGGAGAATAGGAGAGGGCCTAGAACTGAGCCCTGGGGGACACCAGTGGTGAGAGCACGTGGTGCGGAGACAGCTTCTCGCCACGCCACTTGGTAGGAGCGACCGGTCAGGTAGGACGCAATCCAGGAGTGAGCCGCGCCGGAGATGCCCAGCTCGGAGAGGGTGGAGAGGAGGATCTGATGGTTCACAGTATCAAAGGCAGCAGACAGGTCTAGAAGGACAAGAGCAGAGGAGAGAGAGTTAGCTTTAGCAGTGCAGAGAGCCTCCGTGACACAGAGAAGAGCAGTCTCAGTTGAATGACCAGTCCTGAAACCTGACTGGTTTGGATCAAGAAGGTCATTCTGAGAGAGATAGCAAGAGAGTTGGCTAAAGACGGCACGCTCAATAGTTTTGGAAAGAAAAGAAAGAAGGGATACTGGTCTGTAGTTGTTGACATCAGTGGGATCGAGTGTTGGTTTTTTTGAGAAGGGGTGCAACTCTCGCTCTCTTGAAGACGGAAGGGACATAGCCAGCGGTCAAGGATGAGTTGATCAGCGAGGTGAGGTAGGGGAGAAGGTCACCGGAGATGGTCTGGAGAAGAGAGGAGGGGATGGGGTCAAGCGGGCAGGTTGTTGGGCGGCCTGCAGTCACTAGTCGCAAGATTTTATCTGGAGAGAGAGGGGAGAAAGAAGTCAAAGCATGGGGTAGGGCAGTGTGAGCAGGACCAGCAGTGTCATTAGACTTAACAAGCGAGGATCGGATGTCGTCAACCTTCTTTCAAAGTGGTTGACGAAGTCATCCACAGAGAGGGAGGGGGGGAGGATTCAGCAGTGAGGAGAATGTGGCAAAGAGCTTCCTAGGGTTAGAGGCAGATGCTTGGAATTTAGAGTGGTAGAAAGTGGCCTTAGCAGCAGAAACAGATGAAGAAAATGTAGAGAGGAGGGAGTGAAAAGATGCCAGGTCGGCAGGGAGTTTAGTTTTCTTCCATTTCCGCTCAGCTGCCCGGAGCTCTGTTCTGTGAGCTCGCAATGAGTCATCAAGCCACGGAGCTGGAGGGGAGGACCGAGCCGGCCGGGAGGATAGGGGGACACAGGGAGTCAAAGGATGCAGAAAGGGAGGAGAGGAGGGTTGAGGAGGCAGAATCAGGAGATTGGAGGGAGAAGGATTGAGCAGAGGGGAAGAGATGATAGGATGGAAGAGGAGAGAGTAGCGGGAGAGAGAGAGCGAAGGTTGCGGCGGCGCTGTTACCATCTGTGTAGGGGCAGAGTGAGTAGTGTTGGAGGACAGCGAGAGAGAAAAGGATACAAAGTAGTGGTCGGAGACATGGAGGGGAGTTGCAGTGAGATTAGTAGAAGAGCAACATCTAGTAAAGATGAAGTCAAGCGTATTGCCTGCCTTGTGAGTAGGGGGACGGTGAGAGGGTGAGGTCAAAAGAGGAGAGGAGTGGAAAGAAGGAGGCAGAGAGAAATGAGTCAAATGTAGACGTAGGGAGGTTGAAATCCCCCAAAACTGTGAGGGGTGAGCCATCCTCAGGAAAGGAACTTATCAAGGCGTCAAGCTCATTGATGAACTCTCCAAGGGAACCTGGAGGGCGATAGATGACAAGGATATTAAGCTTAAATGGGCTAATGACTGTGACAGCGTGGAATTCAAATGAGGAGATAGACAGATGGGTTAGGGGAAAAATTGAGAATGACCACTTGGGAGAGATGAGGATTCCTGTGCCACCAACCCTCTGACCAGATGCTCTCGGGGTATGCGAGAACACATGGTCAGACGAGGAGAGAGCAGTAGGAGTAGCAGTGTTTTCAGTGGTAATCCATGTTTCCGTCAGCGCCAGGAAGTCGAGGGACTGGAGGGTAGCATAGGCTGGGATGAAGTCAGCCTTGTTGGCAGAACGGCAGTTCCAGAGGCTGCCTGAGACCTGAAACTCCAGGTGTGTGGTGCGTGCAGGGACCACCAGGTTAGAGAGGCAGCAGCCACGCGGTGTGAGGCGTTTGTGTAGCCTGTGCGAAGCGGAGAGAACAGGGATAGGCAGAGGCATAGTTGACAGGCTGTAGCAGATGGCTACAATAATGCAGAGGAGATCGGAATGAAATGAACTAAACATCTGGGAAAGGAGAGAGCAAGGCCTCCCTCACCATAAAAATATAACTCTCCCAACTTCCACCTCAGAAACTATAATTGTTTCACTGAACCACCCGAATAAAACTCACCCAACTTCCACTTTAGAAATTAGAATTGTTGTAAACTACAGCGGTTCAATGTTTCAAGGACTAGACTCAACTTACTTTATTCAGCTAGCTAACTATGACGCCATAGCTAACTAGCATGCTAGCATCCAACAACACACAGTTTAGCACCAATACTTGGTTACAACAAACTACCAATAGTGTGTTAACACACTAAACAGATAATTCGTGTCCGTGTCTAGTTCTTTCATAACGCAGCAATGATTAAACGTTGGCTAGCTAGCCCAAAGATATTGTATTTAGCTACCACAGTACAGCCAGCTGGTAGTGTTGGCTAGCTAGCAATGGCTGCTGTGTTGACTTTGTTTGAAAAACGGCGTCGCTGCGAACGAATGTAGCTGGCTAAAAGGATATTGTTTTTAGTTGCTACCGTTGCTAATAACTACTCGCCAGCTAATCCAGGAGGTGAGTTAGCTAGCTAGCTTCGTGCTACACCCGGCACCGCAGAATACAAAAGTAACCTACAATAACTACACAACAACTACCCACAATAGCCCACGATGCCTACCTATACTACTTAATAATATACAGCCCACGATGCCTACCTATAATACCTAACTAAAATCTAAATACATAGCTTAAGCCTTACTCGACAAAGCCCAAGCTATGTATAAAGCCAAACTGGCAGACTGCAATCAGTAGCTGTAATTAAGTACAGCAGCTACCAACCAATTAAACGTTAATGCCTCGGATAATGAGGTTAGAAAAACAGCTGAATGGTGGCAGCTAGCTGGCTCAATCACAGGTATTCTTAAGCGTGAAATAACATTGGAAACAACTAACCACAGTTGCTAAAAGTTACCAGTAGCTACCCGCTAGCTAGCTAGCTAGCTTTGTTGGTCCAAGTAGTGGGTAGGCTAGCCTCGTGCTTCGCCGGGGTCCGCCGAATATAATACTTACCTACAATAATTACCTACAATAACCTACAATAACTACCTGAGTAAACTACCTATAATATCTAACTACAATCTAAATACATGGTTTAAGCTTTACTCAACACCATATAAGAAGCCAAGCTTACCTCCTGCTAGAGAAAACACAACCTCTCCCGACAACCCCGCTTTACTGAACCTACAGTACTCATGTTTGTTTAAATAAATCCCAAAGAGAAACAAAAAAGTTCAGCATAGATTACTATTGTGTAGTAATTTCTGTACCATACAATAAAGTGCTACCGATAACACATCATATTTTGTCTTGTTTTCACATTAGTAGTAACATCGATGACTGTAGGCTAGAAATAAGTTAAAGTTTAAAGTTGTTGAAATCCTAAGCAGAGTGCCAAAAGACTTTTACTCTCCAATATAGGACCCTTTCTGTGTTTGCTGTTTGTTGCTATGCAACACAATTTGGCTGCAGAAACTCCTCCATGCTAATAACCGCTAGATATGGATGTAGTATATCTGAACTCCTCCATGCTAATAACCGCTAGTTATGGATGTAGTATATCTGAACTCCTCCATGCTAATAACCTCTAGTTATGGATGTAGTATATCTGAACTCCTCCATGCTAATAACCTCTAGTTATGGATGTAGTATATCTGAACTCCTCCATGCTAATAACCTCGAGTTATGGATGTAGTACATCTGAAGTCCTCCATGCTAATAACCTCTAGTTATGGATGTAGTATATCTGAACTCCTCCATGCTAATAACCTCTAGTTATGGATGTAGTATATCTGAACTCCTCCATGCTAATAACCTCTAGTTATGGATGTAGTATATCTGAACTCCTCCATGTTAATAACCTCTAGTTATGGATGTAGTACATCTGAACTCCTCCATGCTAATAACCTCTAGTTATGGATGTAGTATATCTGAACTCCTCCATGTTAATAACCTCTAGTTATGGATGTAGTATATCTGAACTCCTCCATGCTAATAACCTCGAGTTATGGATGTAGTATATCTGAGCTCCTCCATGCTAATAACCTCGAGTTATGGATGTAGTATATCTGAACTCCTCCATGCTAATAACCTCGAGTTATGGATGTAGTATATCTGAACTCCTCCATGCTAATAACCTCTAGTTATGGATGTAGTATATCTGAACTCCTCCATGCTAATAACCTCGAGTTATGGATGTAGTATATCTGAACTCCTCCATGCTAATAACCTCTAGTTATGGATGTAGTATATCTGAACTCCTCCATGCTAATAACCTCTAGTTATGGATGTAGTACATCTGAACTCCTCCATGCTAATAACCTCTGAGTTATGGATGTAGTATATCTGAACTCCTCCATGCTAATAACCTCTAGTTATGGATGTAGTATATCTGAACTCCTCCATGCTAATAACCTCTAGTTATGGATGTAGTATATCTGAACTCCTCCATGCTAATAACCTCTAGTTATGGATGTAGTATATCTGAACTCCTCCATGCTAATAACCTCTAGTTATGGATGTAGTATATCTGAACTCCTCCATGCTAATAACCTCTAGTTATGGATGTAGTATATCTGAACTCCTCCATGCTAATAACCTCTAGTTATGGATGTAGTACATCTGAACTCCTCCATGCTAATAACCTCGAGTTATGGATGTAGTATATCTGAACTCCTCCATGCTAATAACCTCTAGTTATGGATGTAGTATATCTGAACTCCTCCATGCTAATAACCTCTAGTTATGGATGTAGTATATCTGAACTCCTCCATGCTAATAACCTCTAGTTATGGATGTAGTATATCTGAACTCCTCCATGCTAATAACCTCTAGTTATGGATGTAGTATATCTGAACTCCTCCATGCTAATAACCTCTAGTTATGGATGTAGTATATCTGAACTCCTCCATGCTAATATCCTCTAGTTATGGATGTAGTATATCTGAACTCCTCCATGCTAATAACCTCTAGTTATGGATGTAGTATATCTGAACTCCTCCATGCTAATAACCTCTAGTTATGGATGTAGTACATCTGAACTCCTCCATGCTAATAACCTCAGTTATGGATGTAGTATATCTGAACTCCTCCATGCAAATAACCTCTAGTTATGGATGTAGTATATCTGAACTCCTCCATGCTAATAACCTCTAGTTATGGATGTAGTATATCTGAACTCCTCCATGCTAATAACCTCTAGTTATGGATGTAGTATATCTGAACTCCTCCATGCTAATAACCTCTAGTTATGGATGTAGTATATCTGAACTCCTCCATGCTAATAACCTCTAGTTATGGATGTAGTATATCTGAACTCCTCCATGCTAATAACCTCTAGTTATGGATGTAGTATATCTGAACTCCTCCATGCTAATAACCTCTAGTTATGGATGTAGTATATCTGAACTCCTCCATGCTAATAACCTCGAGTTATGGATGTAGTATATCTGAACTCCTCCATGCTAATAACCTCTAGTTATGGATGTAGTATATCTGAACTCCTCCATGCTAATATCCTCTAGTTATGGATGTAGTATATCTGAACTCCTCCATGCTAATAACCGCTAGTTATGGATGTAGTATATCTGAACTCCTCCATGCTAATAACCTCGAGTTATGGATGTAGTATATCTGAACTCCTCCATGCTAATAACCTCTAGTTATGGATGTAGTATATCTGAACTCCTCCATGCTAATAACCTCGAGTTATGGATGTAGTATATCTGAACTCCTCCATGCTAATAACCTCGAGTTATGGATGTAGTACATCTGAACTCCTCCATGCTAATAACCTCTAGTTATGGATGTAGTACATCTGAACTCCTCCATGCTAATAACCTCGAGTTAAGGCTGTAGTACATCTGAACTCCTCCATGCTAATAACCTCTAGTTATGGATGTAGTATATCTGAACTCCTCCATGCTAATAACCTCTAGTTATGGATGTAGTATATCTGAACTCCTCCATGCTAATAACCTCTAGTTATGGATGTAGTATATCTGAACTCCTCCATGCTAATAACCTCTAGTTATGGATGTAGTATATCTGAACTCCTCCATGCTAATAACCTCTAGTTATGGATGTAGTATATCTGAACTCCTCCATGCTAATAACCTCGAGTTATGGATGTAGTATATCTGAACTCCTCCATGCTAATAACCTCTAGTTATGGATGTAGTACATCTGAACTCCTCCATGCTAATAACCTCTAGTTATGGATGTAGTATATCTGAACTCCTCCATGCTAATAACCTCGAGTTATGGATGTAGTATATCTGAACTCCTCCATGCTAATAACCTCTAGTTATGGATGTAGTACATCTGAACTCCTCCATGCTAATAACCTCTAGTTATGGATGTAGTATATCTGAACTCCTCCATGCTAATAACCTCTAGTTATGGATGTAGTACATCTGAACTCCTCCATGCTAATAACCTCGAGTTATGGATGTAGTACATCTGAACTCCTCCATGCTAATAACCTCTAGTTATGGATGTAGTATATCTGAACTCCTCCATGCTAATAACCTCTAGTTATGGATGTAGTATATCTGAACTCCTCCATGCTAATAACCTCTAGTTATGGATGTAGTATATCTGAACTCCTCCATGCTAATAACCTCTAGTTATGGATGTAGTATATCTGAACTCCTCCATGCTAATAACCTCTAGTTATGGATGTAGTATATCTGAACTCCTCCATGCTAATAACCTCTAGTTATGGATGTAGTACATCTGAACTCCTCCATGCTAATAACCTCGAGTTATGGATGTAGTATATCTGAACTCCTCCATGCTAATAACCTCTAGTTATGGATGTAGTATATCTGAACTCCTCCATGCTAATAACCTCTAGTTATGGATGTAGTATATCTGAACTCCTCCATGCTAATAACCTCTAGTTATGGATGTAGTATATCTGAACTCCTCCATGCTAATAACCTCTAGTTATGGATGTAGTATATCTGAACTCCTCCATGCTAATAACCTCTAGTTATGGATGTAGTATATCTGAACTCCTCCATGCTAATAACCTCTAGTTATGGATGTAGTATATCTGAACTCCTCCATGCTAATAACCTCGAGTTATGGATGTAGTATATCTGAACTCCTCCATGCTAATAACCTCTAGTTATGGATGTAGTATATCTGAACTCCTCCATGCTAATATCCTCTAGTTATGGATGTAGTATATCTGAAATCCTCCATGCTAATAACCTCTAGTTATGGATGTAGTATATCTGAACTCCTCCATGCTAATATCCTCTAGTTATGGATGTAGTATATCTGAACTCCTCCATGCTAATAACCTCTAGTTATGGATGTAGTACATCTGAACTCCTCCATGCTAATAACCTCTAGTTATGGATGTAGTACATCTGAACTCCTCCATGCTAATAACCTCGAGTTATGGATGTAGTATATCTGAACTCCTCCATGCTAATAACCTCTAGTTATGGATGTAGTATATCTGAACTCCTCCATGCTAATAACCTCTAGTTATGGATGTAGTATATCTGAACTCCTCCATGCTAATAACCTCTAGTTATGGATGTAGTATATCTGAACTCCTCCATGCTAATAACCTCTAGTTATGGATGTAGTATATCTGAACTCCTCCATGCTAATAACCTCTAGTTATGGATGTAGTATATCTGAACTCCTCCATGCTAATAACCTCTAGTTATGGATGTAGTATATCTGAACTCCTCCATGCTAATAACCTCTAGTTATGGATGTAGTATATCTGAACTCCTCCATGCTAATAACCTCTAGTTATGGATGTAGTATATCTGAACTCCTCCATGCTAATATCCTCTAGTTATGGATGTAGTATATCTGAACTCCTCCATGCTAATAACCTCTAGTTATGGATGTAGTATATCTGAACTCCTCCATGCTAATAACCTCTAGTTATGGATGTAGTACATCTGAACTCCTCCATGCTAATAACCTCGAGTTATGGATGTAGTACATCTGAACTCCTCCATGCTAATAACCTCTAGTTATGGATGTAGTACATCTGAACTCCTCCATGCTAATAACCTCTAGTTATGGATGTAGTATATCTGAACTCCTCCATGCTAATAACCTCTAGTTATGGATGTAGTATATCTGAACTCCTCCATGCTAATAACCTCTAGTTATGGATGTAGTATATCTGAACTCCTCCATGCTAATAACCTCTAGTTATGGATGTAGTATATCTGAACTCCTCCATGCTATTAACCTCTAGTTATGGATGTAGTATATCTGAACTCCTCCATGCTAATAACCTCTAGTTATGGATGTAGTATATCTGAACTCCTCCATGCTAATAACCTCTAGTTATGGATGTAGTATATCTGAACTCCTCCATGCTAATAACCTCTAGTTATGGATGTAGTATATCTGAACTCCTCCATGCTAATATCCTCTAGTTATGGATGTAGTATATCTGAACTCCTCCATGCTAATAACCGCTAGTTATGGATGTAGTATATCTGAACTCCTCCATGCTAATAACCTCTGAGTTATGGATGTAGTATATCTGAACTCCTCCATGCTAATAACCTCTAGTTATGGATGTAGTATATCTGAACTCCTCCATGCTAATAACCTCGAGTTATGGATGTAGTATATCTGAACTCCTCCATGCTAATAACCTCTAATTATGGATGTAGTACATCTGAACTCCTCCATGCTAATAACCTCTAGTTATGGATGTAGTACATCTGAACTCCTCCATGCTAATAACCTCGAGTTAAGGATGTAGTATATCTGAACTCCTCCATGCTAATAACCTCTAGTTATGGATGTAGTATATCTGAACTCCTCCATGCTAATAACCTCGAGTTATGGATGTAGTATATCTGAACTCCTCCATGCTAATAACCTCTAGTTATGGATGTAGTATATCTGAACTCCTCCATGCTAATAACCTCTAGTTATGGATGTAGTATATCTGAACTCCTCCATGCTAATAACCTCTAGTTATGGATGTAGTATATCTGAACTCCTCCATGCTAATAACCTCGAGTTATGGATGTAGTATATCTGAACTCCTCCATGCTAATAACCTCTAGTTATGGATGTAGTATATCTGAACTCCTCCATGCTAATATCCTCTAGTTATGGATGTAGTATATCTGAACTCCTCCATGCTAATAACCTCTAGTTATGGATGTAGTATATCTGAACTCCTCCATGCTAATAACCTCTAGTTATGGATGTAGTACATCTGAACTCCTCCATGCTAATAACCTCGAGTTATGGATGTAGTACATCTGAACTCCTCCATGCTAATAACCTCTAGTTATGGATGTAGTACATCTGAACTCCTCCATGCTAATAACCTCTAGTTATGGATGTAGTATATCTGAACTCCTCCATGCTAATAACCTCTAGTTATGGATGTAGTATATCTGAACTCCTCCATGCTAATAACCTCTAGTTATGGATGTAGTATATCTGAACTCCTCCATGCTAATAACCTCTAGTTATGGATGTAGTATATCTGAACTCCTCCATGCTATTAACCTCTAGTTATGGATGTAGTATATCTGAACTCCTCCATGCTAATAACCTCTAGTTATGGATGTAGTATATCTGAACTCCTCCATGCTAATAACCTCTAGTTATGGATGTAGTATATCTGAACTCCTCCATGCTAATAACCTCTAGTTATGGATGTAGTATATCTGAACTCCTCCATGCTAATATCCTCTAGTTATGGATGTAGTATATCTGAACTCCTCCATGCTAATAACCTCTAGTTATGGATGTAGTATATCTGAACTCCTCCATGCTAATAACCTCTAGTAATGGATGTAGTATATCTGAACTCCTCCATGCTAATAACCTCTAGTTATGGATGTAGTATATCTGAACTCCTCCATGCTAATAACCTCTAGTTATGGATGTAGTATATCTGAACTCCTCCATGCTAATAACCTCGAATTATGGATGTAGTACATCTGAACTCCTCCATGCTAATAACCTCTAGTTATGGATGTAGTACATCTGAACTCCTCCATGCTAATAACCTCGAGTTAAGGCTGTAGTATATCTGAACTCCTCCATGCTAATAACCTCTAGTTATGGATGTAGTATATCTGAACTCCTCCATGCTAATAACCTCTAGTTATGGATGTAGTACATCTGAACTCCTCCATGCTAATAACCTCGAGTTATGGATGTAGTATATCTGAACTCCTCCATGCTAATAACCTCTAGTTATGGATGTAGTATATCTGAACTCCTCCATGCTAATAACCTCTAGTTATGGATGTAGTATATCTGAACTCCTCCATGCTAATAACCTCGAGTTATGGATGTAGTATATCTGAACTCCTCCATGCTAATAACCTCGAGTTATGGATGTAGTACATCTGAACTCCTCCATGCTAATAACCTCTAGTTATGGATGTAGTATATCTGAACTCCTCCATGCTAATAACCTCTAGTTATGGATGTAGTATATCTGAACTCCTCCATGCTAATAACCTCTAGTTATGGATGTAGTATATCTGAACTCCTCCATGCTAATAACCTCTAGTTATGGATGTAGTACATCTGAACTCCTCCATGCTAATAACCTCTAGTTATGGATGTAGTATATCTGAACTCCTCCATGCTAATAACCTCTAGTTATGGATGTAGTATATCTGAACTCCTCCATGCTAATAACCTCTAGTTATGGATGTAGTATATCTGAACTCCTCCATGCTAATAACCTCTAGTTATGGATGTAGTATATCTGAACTCCTCCATGCTAATAACCTCTAGTTATGGATGTAGTATATCTGAACTCCTCCATGCTAATAACCTCTAGTTATGGATGTAGTATATCTGAACTCCTCCATGCTATTAACCTCTAGTTATGGATGTAGTATATCTGAACTCCTCCATGCTAATAACCTCTAGTTATGGATGTAGTATATCTGAACTCCTCCATGCTAATAACCTCTAGTTATGGATGTAGTATATCTGAACTCCTCCATGCTAATAACCTCTAGTTATGGATGTAGTACATCTGAACTCCTCCATGCTAATAAACGCTAGTTATGGATGTAGTATATCTGAACTCTCCATGCTAATAACCTCTAGTTATGGATGTTGTATATCTGAACTCCTCCATGCTAATAACCTCGAGTTATGGATGTAGTATATCTGAACTCCTCCATGCTAATAACCTCTAGTTATGGATGTAGTATATCTGAACTCCTCCATGCTAATAACCTCTAGTTATGGATGTAGTATATCTGAACTCCTCCATGCTAATAACCTCTAGTTATGGATGTAGTATATCTGAACTCCTCCATGCTAATAACCTCTAGTTATGGATGTAGTATATCTGAACTCCTCCATGCTAATAACCTCTAGTTATGGATGTAGTATATCTGAACTCCTCCATGCTAATAACCTCGAGTTATGGATGTAGTACATCTGAACTCCTCCATGCTAATAACCTCTAGTTATGGATGTAGTACATCTGAACTCCTCCATGCTAATAACCTCTAGTTATGGCTGTAGTACATCTGAACTCCTCCATGCTAATAACCTCTAGTTATGGATGTAGTATATCTGAACTCCTCCATGCTAATAACCTCTAGTTATGGATGTAGTACATCTGAACTCCTCCATGCTAATAACCTCTAGTTATGGATGTAGTATATCTGAACTCCTCCATGCTAATAACCTCTAGTTATGGATGTAGTATATCTGAACTCCTCCATGCTAATAACCTCTAGTTATGGATGTAGTACATCTGAACTCCTCCATGCTAATAACCTCTAGTTATGGATGTAGTACATCTGAACTCCTCCATGCTAATAACCTCTAGTTATGGATGTAGTATATCTGAACTCCTCCATGCTAATAACCTCTAGTTATGGATGTAGCATATCTGAACTCCTCCATGCTAATAACCTCGAGTTATGGATGTAGTATATCTGAACTCCTCCATGCTAATAACCTCGAGTTATGGATGTAGTATATCTGAACTCCTCCATGCTAATAACCTCTAGTTATGGATGTAGTATATCTGAACTCCTCCATGCTAATATCCTCTAGTTATGGATGTAGTATATCTGAACTCCTCCATGCTAATAACCGCTAGTTATGGATGTAGTATATCTGAACTCCTCCATGCTAATAACCTCGAGTTATGGATGTAGTATATCTGAACTCCTCCATGCTAATAACCTCTAGTTATGGATGTAGTATATCTGAACTCCTCCATGCTAATAACCTCGAGTTATGGATGTAGTATATCTGAACTCCTCCATGCTAATAACCTCTAGTTATGGATGTAGTACATCTGAACTCCTCCATGCTAATAACCTCTAGTTATGGATGTAGTACATCTGAACTCCTCCATGCTAATAACCTCTAGTTATGGCTGTAGTACATCTGAACTCCTCCATGCTAATAACCTCTAGTTATGGATGTAGTATATCTGAACTCCTCCATGCTAATAACCTCTAGTTATGGATGTAGTATATCTGAACTCCTCCATGCTAATAACCTCTAGTTATGGATGTAGTATATCTGAACTCCTCCATGCTAATAACCTCTAGTTATGGATGTAGTATATCTGAACTCCTCCATGCTAATAACCTCTAGTTATGGATGTAGTATATCTGAACTCCTCCATGCTATTAACCTCTAGTTATGGATGTAGTATATCTGAACTCCTCCATGCTAATAACCTCTAGTTATGGATGTAGTATATCTGAACTCCTCCATGCTAATAACCTCTAGTTATGGATGTAGTATATCTGAACTCCTCCATGCTAATAACCTCTAGTTATGGATGTAGTACATCTGAACTCCTCCATGCTAATAACCTCTAGTTATGGATGTAGTATATCTGAACTCCTCCATGCTAATAACCTCTAGTTATGGATGTAGTATATCTGAACTCCTCCATGCTAATAACCTCTAGTTATGGATGTAGTATATCTGAACTCCTCCATGCTAATAACCTCTAGTTATGGATGTAGTATATCTGAACTCCTCCATGCTAATATCCTCTAGTTATGGATGTAGTATATCTGAACTCCTCCATGCTAATAACCTCTAGTTATGGATGTAGTATATCTGAACTCCTCCATGCTAATAACCTCTAGTTATGGATGTAGTATATCTGAACTCCTCCATGCTAATAACCTCGAGTTATGGATGTAGTATATCTGAACTCCTCCATGCTAATAACCTCGAGTTATGGATGTAGTACATCTGAACTCCTCCATGCTAATAACCTCTAGTTATGGATGTAGTACATCTGAACTCCTCCATGCTAATAACCTCGAGTTAAGGCTGTAGTACATCTGAACTCCTCCATGCTAATAACCTCTAGTTATGGATGTAGTATATCTGAACTCCTCCATGCTAATAACCTCTAGTTATGGATGTAGTATATCTGAACTCCTCCATGCTAATAACCTCTAGTTATGGATGTAGTATATCTGAACTCCTCCATGCTAATAACCTCTAGTTATGGATGTAGTATATCTGAACTCCTCCATGCTAATAACCTCTAGTTATGGATGTAGTATATCTGAACTCCTCCATGCTAATAACCTCTAGTTATGGATGTAGTACATCTGAACTCCTCCATGCTAATAACCTCTAGTTATGGATGTAGTACATCTGAACTCCTCCATGCTAATAACCTCTAGTTATGGATGTAGTACATCTGAACTCCTCCATGCTAATAACCGCTAGTTATGGATGTAGTATATCTGAACTCCTCCATGCTAATAACCTCTAGTTATGGATGTAGCATATCTGAACTCCTCCATGCTAATAACCTCTAGTTATGGATGTAGTATATCTGAACTCCTCCATGCTAATAACCTCTAGTTATGGATGTAGTATATCTGAACTCCTCCATGCTAATAACCTCTAGTTATGGATGTAGTATATCTGAACTCCTCCATGCTAATATCCTCTAGTTATGGATGTAGTATATCTGAACTCCTCCATGCTAATAACCGCTAGTTATGGATGTAGTATATCTGAACTCCTCCATGCTAATAACCTCGAGTTATGGATGTAGTATATCTGAACTCCTCCATGCTAATAACCTCTAGTTATGGATGTAGTATATCTGAACTCCTCCATGCTAATAACCTCGAGTTATGGATGTAGTATATCTGAACTCCTCCATGCTAATAACCTCGAGTTATGGATGTAGTACATCTGAACTCCTCCATGCTAATAACCTCTAGTTATGGATGTAGTACATCTGAACTCCTCCATGCTAATAACCTCGAGTTATGGCTGTAGTACATCTGAACTCCTCCATGCTAATAACCTCTAGTTATGGATGTAGTACATCTGAACTCCTCCATGCTAATAACCTCTAGTTATGGATGTAGTATATCTGAACTCCTCCATGCTAATAACCTCTAGTTATGGATGTAGTATATCTGAACTCCTCCATGCTAATAACCTCTAGTTATGGATGTAGTATATCTGAACTCCTCCATGCTAATATCCTCTAGCTATGGATGTAGTATATCTGAACTCCTCCATGCTAATAACCTCTAGTTATGGATGTAGTATATCTGAACTCCTCCATGCTAATAACCTCGAGTTATGGATGTAGTATATCTGAACTCCTCCATGCTAATAACCTCTAGTTATGGATGTAGTATATCTGAACTCCTCCATGCTAATAACCTCTGAGTTATGGATGTAGTACATCTGAACTCCTCCATGCTAATAACCTCTAGTTATGGATGTAGTACATCTGAACTCCTCCATGCTAATAACCTCGAGTTATGGCTGTAGTACATCTGAACTCCTCCATGCTAATAACCTCTAGTTATGGATGTAGTATATCTGAACTCCTCCATGCTAATAACCTCTAGTTATGGATGTAGTACATCTGAACTCCTCCATGCTAATAACCTCTAGTTATGGATGTAGTATATCTGAACTCCTCCATGCTAATAACCTCTAGTTATGGATGTAGTATATCTGAACTCCTCCATGCTAATAACCTCTAGTTATGGATGTAGTATATCTGAACTCCATGTTAATAACCTCTAGTTATGGATGTAGTATATCTGAACTCCTCCATGCTAATAACCTCTAGTTATGGATGTAGTATATCTGAACTCCTCCATGCTAATAACCTCTAGTTATGGATGTAGTACATCTGAACTCCTCCATGCTAATAACCTCTAGTTATGGATGTAGTACATCTGAACTCCTCCATGCTAATAACCTCTAGTTATGGATGTAGTATATCTGAACTCCTCCATGCTAATAACCTCTAGTTATGGATGTAGCATATCTGAACTCCTCCATGCTAATAACCTCGAGTTATGGATGTAGTATATCTGAACTCCTCCATGCTAATAACCTCGAGTTATGGATGTAGTATATCTGAACTCCTCCATGCTAATAACCTCTAGTTATGGATGTAGTATATCTGAACTCCTCCATGCTAATATCCTCTAGTTATGGATGTAGTATATCTGAACTCCTCCATGCTAATAACCTCTAGTTATGGATGTAGTATATCTGAACTCCTCCATGCTAATAACCTCGAGTTATGGATGTAGTATATCTGAACTCCTCCATGCTAATAACCTCTAGTTATGGATGTAGTATATCTGAACTCCTCCATGCTAATAACCTCGAGTTATGGATGTAGTATATCTGAACTCCCTCCATGCTAATAACCTCGAGTTATGGATGTAGTACATCTGAACTCCTCCATGCTAATAACCTCTAGTTATGGATGTAGTACATCTGAACTCCTCCATGCTAATAACCTCTAGTTATGGATGTAGTACATCTGAACTCCTCCATGCTAATAACCTCTAGTTATGGATGTAGTACATCTGAACTCCTCCATGCTAATAACCTCTAGTTATGGATGTAGTATATCTGAACTCCTCCATGCTAATAACCTCTAGTTATGGATTTAGCATATCTGAACTCCTCCATGCTAATAACCTCTAGTTATGGATTTAGCATATCTGAACTCCTCCATGCTAATAACCTCTAGTTATGGATGTAGTATATCTGAACTCCTCCATGCTAATAACCTCTAGTTATGGATGTAGTATATCTGAACTCCTCCATGCTAATAACCTCTAGTTATGGATGTAGTATATCTGAACTCCTCCATGCTAATAACCTCTAGTTATGGATGTAGTATATCTGAACTCCTCCATGCTAATAACCTCTAGTTATGGATGTAGTATATCTGAACTCCTCCATGCTAATAACCTCTAGTTATGGATGTAGTATATCTGAACTCCTCCATGCTAATAACCTCTAGTTATGGATGTAGTATATCTGAACTCCTCCATGCTAATAACCTCGAGTTATGGATGTAGTATATCTGAACTCCTCCATGCTAATAACCTCTAGTTATGGATGTAGTACATCTGAACTCCTCCATGCTAATAACCTCTAGTTATGGATGTAGTACATCTGAACTCCTCCATGCTAATAACCTCTAGTTATGGATGTAGTACATCTGAACTCCTCCATGCTAATAACCTCTAGTTATGGCTGTAGTACATCTGAACTCCTCCATGCTAATAACCTCTAGTTATGGATGTAGTATATCTGAACTCCTCCATGCTAATAACCTCTAGTTATGGATGTAGTATATCTGAACTCCTCCATGCTAATAACCTCTAGTTATGGATGTAGTATATCTGAACTCCTCCATGCTAATAACCTCTAGTTATGGATGTAGTACATCTGAACTCCTCCATGCTAATAACCTCTAGTTATGGATGTAGTATATCTGAACTCCTCCATGCTAATAACCTCTAGTTATGGATGTAGTATATCTGAACTCCTCCATGCTAATAACCTCTAGTTATGGATGTAGTATATCTGAACTCCTCCATGCTAATAACCTCTAGTTATGGATGTAGTACATCTGAACTCCTCCATGCTAATAACCTCTAGTTATGGATGTAGTATATCTGAACTCCTCCATGCTAATAACCTCTAGTTATGGATGTAGTATATCTGAACTCCTCCATGCTAATAACCTCTAGTTATGGATGTAGTATATCTGAACTCCTCCATGCTAATAACCTCTAGTTATGGATGTAGTATATCTGAACTCCTCCATGCTAATAACCTCTAGTTATGGATGTAGTATATCTGAACTCCTCCATGCTAATAACCTCTAGTTATGGATGTAGTATATCTGAACTCCTCCATGCTAATAACCTCTAGTTATGGATGTAGTACATCTGAACTCCTCCATGCTAATAACCTCTAGTTATGGATGTAGTACATCTGAACTCCTCCATGCTAATAACCTCTAGTTATGGATGTAGTACATCTGAACTCCTCCATGCTAATAACCTCTAGTTATGGATGTAGTACATCTGAACTCCTCCATGCTAATAACCTCTAGTTATGGATGTAGTATATCTGAACTCCTCCATGCTAATAACCTCTAGTTATGGATGTAGTATATCTGAACTCCTCCATGCTAATAACCTCTAGTTATGGATGTAGTATATCTGAACTCCTCCATGCTAATAACCTCTAGTTATGGATGTAGTATATCTGAACTCCTCCATGCTAATATCCTCTAGTTATGGATGTAGTATATCTGAACTCCTCCATGCTAATAACCGCTAGTTATGGATGTAGTATATCTGAACTCCTCCATGCTAATAACCTCTAGTTATGGATGTAGTATATCTGAACTCCTCCATGCTAATAACCTCTAGTTATGGATGTAGTATATCTGAACTCCTCCATGCTAATAACCTCTAGTTATGGATGTAGTACATCTGAACTCCTCCATGCTAATAACCTCTAGTTATGGATGTAGTACATCTGAACTCCTCCATGCTAATAACCTCTAGTTATGGCTGTAGTACATCTGAACTCCTCCATGCTAATAACCTCTAGTTATGGATGTAGTATATCTGAACTCCTCCATGCTAATAACCTCTAGTTATGGATGTAGTATATCTGAACTCCTCCATGCTAATAACCTCTAGTTATGGATGTAGTATATCTGAACTCCTCCATGCTAATAACCTCTAGTTATGGATGTAGTATATCTGAACTCCCCATGCTAATAACCTCTAGTTATGGATGTAGTATATCTGAACTCCTCCATGCTAATAACCTCTAGTTATGGATGTAGTATATCTGAACTCCTCCATGCTAATAACCTCTAGTTATGGATGTAGTACATCTGAACTCCTCCATGCTAATAACCTCTAGTTATGGATGTAGTACATCTGAACTCCTCCATGCTAATAACCTCTAGTTATGGATGTAGTATATCTGAACTCCTCCATGCTAATAACCTCTAGTTATGGATGTAGCACATCTGAACTCCTCCATGCTAATAACCTCTAGTTATGGATGTAGTATATCTGAACTCCTCCATGCTAATAACCTCTAGTTATGGATGTAGTATATCTGAACTCCTCCATGCTAATAACCTCTAGTTATGGATGTAGTATATCTGAACTCCTCCATGCTAATAACCTCTAGTTATGGATGTAGTATATCTGAACTCCTCCATGCTAATAACCGCTAGTTATGGATGTAGTATATCTGAACTCCTCCATGCTAATAACCTCGAGTTATGGATGTAGTATATCTGAACTCCTCCATGCTAATAACCTCTAGTTATGGATGTAGTATATCTGAACTCCTCCATGCTAATAACCTCGAGTTATGGATGTAGTATATCTGAACTCCTCCATGCTAATAACCTCGAGTTATGGATGTAGTACATCTGAACTCCTCCATGCTAATAACCTCTAGTTATGGATGTAGTACATCTGAACTCCTCCATGCTAATAACCTCGAGTTATGGCTGTAGTACATCTGAACTCCTCCATGCTAATAACCTCTAGTTATGGATGTAGTATATCTGAACTCCTCCATGCTAATAACCTCTAGTTATGGATGTAGTATATCTGAACTCCTCCATGCTAATAACCTCTAGTTATGGATGTAGTATATCTGAACTCCTCCATGCTAATAACCTCTAGTTATGGATGTAGTATATCTGAACTCCTCCATGCTAATATCCTCTAGTTATGGATGTAGTATATCTGAACTCCTCCATGCTAATAACCGCTAGTTATGGATGTAGTATATCTGAACTCCTCCATGCTAATAACCTCGAGTTATGGATGTAGTATATCTGAACTCCTCCATGCTAATAACCTCTAGTTATGGATGTAGTATATCTGAACTCCTCCATGCTAATAACCTCGAGTTATGGATGTAGTACATCTGAACTCCTCCATGCTAATAACCTCTAGTTATGGATGTAGTACATCTGAACTCCTCCATGCTAATAACCTCGAGTTATGGCTGTAGTACATCTGAACTCCTCCATGCTAATAACCTCTAGTTATGGATGTAGTATATCTGAACTCCTCCATGCTAATAACCTCTAGTTATGGATGTAGTATATCTGAACTCCTCCATGCTAATAACCTCTAGTTATGGATGTAGTATATCTGAACTCCTCCATGCTAATAACCTCTAGTTATGGATGTAGTATATCTGAACTCCATGTTAATAACCTCTAGTTATGGATGTAGTATATCTGAACTCCTCCATGCTAATAACCTCTAGTTATGGATGTAGTATATCTGAACTCCTCCATGCTAATAACCTCTAGTTATGGATGTAGTACATCTGAACTCCTCCATGCTAATAACCTCTAGTTATGGATGTAGTACATCTGAACTCCTCCATGCTAATAACCTCTAGTTATGGATGTAGTATATCTGAACTCCTCCATGCTAATAACCTCTAGTTATGGATGTAGTATATCTGAACTCCTCCATGCTAATAACCTCTAGTTATGGATGTAGTATATCTGAACTCCTCCATGCTAATAACCTCGAGTTATGGATGTAGTATATCTGAACTCCTCCATGCTAATAACCTCTAGTTATGGATGTAGTACATCTGAACTCCTCCATGCTAATAACCTCTAGTTATGGATGTAGTACATCTGAACTCCTCCATGCTAATAACCTCGAGTTATGGCTGTAGTACATCTGAACTCCTCCATGCTAATAACCTCTAGTTATGGATGTAGTATATCTGAACTCCTCCATGCTAATAACCTCGAGTTATGGATGTAGTATATCTGAACTCCTCCATGCTAATAACCTCGAGTTATGGATGTAGTACATCTGAACTCCTCCATGCTAATAACCTCTAGTTATGGATGTAGTACATCTGAACTCCTCCATGCTAATAACCTCTAGTTATGGATGTAGTACATCTGAACTCCTCCATGCTAATAACCTCGAGTTATGGCTGTAGTACATCTGAACTCCTCCATGCTAATAACCTCTAGTTATGGATGTAGTACATCTGAACTCCTCCATGCTAATAACCTCTAGTTATGGATGTAGTACATCTGAACTCCTCCATGCTAATAACCTCTAGTTATGGATGTAGTATATCTGAACTCCTCCATGCTAATAACCTCTAGTTATGGATGTAGTATATCTGAACTCCTCCATGCTAATAACCTCTAGTTATGGATGTAGTACATCTGAACTCCTCCATGCTAATAACCTCTAGTTATGGATGTAGTATATCTGAACTCCTCCATGCTAATAACCTCTAGTTATGGATGTAGTATATCTGAACTCCTCCATGCTAATAACCTCTAGTTATGGATGTAGTATATCTGAACTCCTCCATGCTAATAACCTCTAGTTATGGATGTAGTATATCTGAACTCCTCCATGCTAATAACCTCTAGTTATGGATGTAGTATATCTGAACTCCTCCATGCTAATAACCTCTAGTTATGGATGTAGTATATCTGAACTCCTCCATGCTAATAACCTCTAGTTATGGATGTAGTATATCTGAACTCCTCCATGCTAATAACCTCTAGTTATGGATGTAGTACATCTGAACTCCTCCATGCTAATAACCTCGAGTTATGGATGTAGTATATCTGAACTCCTCCATGCTAATAACCTCTAGTTATGGATGTAGTATATCTGAACTCCTCCATGCTAATAACCTCTAGTTATGGATGTAGTATATCTGAACTCCTCCATGCTAATAACCTCTAGTTATGGATGTAGTATATCTGAACTCCTCCATGCTAATAACCTCTAGTTATGGATGTAGTATATCTGAACTCCTCCATGCTAATAACCTCTAGTTATGGATGTAGTATATCTGAACTCCTCCATGCTAATAACCTCTAGTTATGGATGTAGTATATCTGAACTCCTCCATGCTAATAACCTCTAGTTATGGATGTAGTATATCTGAACTCCTCCATGCTAATAACCTCTAGTTATGGATGTAGTATATCTGAACTCCTCCATGCTAATAACCTCTAGTTATGGATGTAGTATATCTGAACTCCTCCATGCTAATAACCTCTAGTTATGGATGTAGTATATCTGAACTCCTCCATGCTAATAACCTCTAGTTATGGATGTAGTATATCTGAACTCCTCCATGCTAATAACCTCGAGTTATGGATGTAGTATATCTGAACTCCTCCATGCTAATAACCTCTAGTTATGGATGTAGTATATCTGAACTCCTCCATGCTAATAACCTCTAGTTATGGATGTAGTATATCTGAACTCCTCCATGCTAATAACCTCTAGTTATGGATGTAGTACATCTGAACTCCTCCATGCTAATAACCTCTAGTTATGGATGTAGTACATCTGAACTCCCTCCATGCTAATAACCTCTAGTTATGGATGTAGTATATCTGAACTCCTCCATGCTAATAACCTCTAGTTATGGATGTAGTATATCTGAACTCCTCCACGCTAATAACCTCTAGTTATGGATGTAGTATATCTGAACTCCTCCATGCTAATAACCTCTAGTTATGGATGTAGTATATCTGAACTCCTCCATGCTAATAACCTCTAGTTATGGATGTAGTACATCTGAACTCCTCCATGCTAATAACCTCTAGTTATGGATGTAGTATATCTGAACTCCTCCATGCTAATAACCTCTAGTTATGGATGTAGTATATCTGAACTCCTCCATGCTAATAACCTCTAGTTATGGATGTAGTATATCTGAACTCCTCCATGCTAATAACCTCTAGTTATGGATGTGGTATATCTGAACTCCTCCATGCTAATAACCTCTAGTTATGGATGTAGTATATCTGAACTCCTCCATGCTAATAACCTCTAGTTATGGATGTAGTATATCTGAACTCCTCCATGCTAATAACCTCGAGTTATGGATGTAGTATATCTGAACTCCTCCATGCTAATAACCTCTAGTTATGGATGTAGTATATCTGAACTCCTCCATGCTAATAACCTCGAGTTATGGATGTAGTATATCTGAACTCCTCCATGCTAATAACCTCTAGTTATGGATGTAGTATATCTGAACTCCTCCATGCTAATAACCTCGAGTTATGGATGTAGTACATCTGAACTCCTCCATGCTAATAACCTCGAGTTATGGATGTAGTACATCTGAACTCCTCCATGCTAATAACCTCTAGTTATGGATGTAGTATATCTGAACTCCTCCATGCTAATAACCTCTAGTTATGGATGTAGTACATCTGAACTCCTCCATGCTAATAACCTCTAGTTATGGATGTAGTACATCTGAACTCCTCCATGCTAATAACCTCTAGTTATGGATGTAGTATATCTGAACTCCTCCATGCTAATAACCTCTAGTTATGGATGTAGTATATCTGAACTCCTCCATGCTAATAACCTCTAGTTATGGATGTAGTATATCTGAACTCCTCCATGCTAATAACCTCTAGTTATGGATGTAGTATATCTGAACTCCTCCATGCTAATAACCTCTAGTTATGGATGTAGTATATCTGAACTCCTCCATGCTAATAACCTCGAGTTATGGATGTAGTATATCTGAACTCCTCCATGCTAATAACCTCTAGTTATGGATGTAGTATATCTGAACTCCTCCATGCTAATAACCTCTAGTTATGGATGTAGTATATCTGAACTCCTCCATGCTAATAACCTCGAGTTATGGATGTAGTATATCTGAACTCCTCCATGCTAATAACCTCGAGTTATGGATGTAGTATATCTGAACTCCTCCATGCTAATAACCTCTAGTTATGGATGTAGTACATCTGAACTCCTCCATGCTAATAACCTCTAGTTATGGATGTAGTACATCTGAACTCCTCCATGCTAATAACCTCTAGTTATGGATGTAGTACATCTGAACTCCTCCATGCTAATAACCTCTAGTTATGGATGTAGTATATCTGAACTCCTCCATGCTAACAACCTCTAGTTAGTGGATGTAGTATATCTGAACTCCTCCATGCTAATAACCTCTAGTTATGGATGTAGTATCATCTGAACTCCTCCATGCTAATAACCTCCTAGTTATGGATGTAGTATATCTGAACTCCTCCAGCTAATAACCTCTAGTTATGGATGTAGTATATCTGAACTCCTCCATGCTAATAACCTCTAGTTATGGATGTAGTATATCTGAACTCCTCCATGCTAATAACCTCTAGTTATGGATGTAGTACATCTGAACTCCTCCATGCTAATAACCTCTAGTTATGGATGTAGTATATCTGAACTCCTCCATGCTAATAACCTCGAGTTATGGATGTAGTATATCTGAACTCCTCCATGCTAATAACCTCTAGTTATGGATGTAGTATATCTGAACTCCTCCATGCTAATAACCTCTAGTTATGGATGTAGTATATCTGAACTCCTCCATGCTAATAACCTCTAGTTATGGATGTAGTATATCTGAACTCCTCCATGCTAATAACCTCGAGTTATGGATGTAGTATATCTGAACTCCTCCATGCTAATAACCTCGAGTTATGGATGTAGTATATCTGAACTCCTCCATGCTAATAACCTCGAGTTATGGATGTAGTACATCTGAACTCCTCCATGCTAATAACCTCTAGTTATGGATGTAGTACATCTGAACTCCTCCATGCTAATAACCTCGAGTTATGGCTGTAGTACATCTGAACTCCTCCATGCTAATAACCTCTAGTTATGGATGTAGTATATCTGAACTCCTCCATGCTAATAACCTCTAGTTATGGATGTAGTATATCTGAACTCCTCCATGCTAATAACCTCGAGTTATGGATGTAGTATATCTGAACTCCTCCATGCTAATAACCTCTAGTTATGGATGTAGTATATCTGAACTCCTCCATGCTAATATCCTCTAGTTATGGATGTAGTATATCTGAACTCCTCCATGCTAATAACACCTCTAGTTATGGATGTAGTATATCTGAACTCCTCCATGCTAATAACCTCGAGTTATGGATGTAGTATATCTGAACTCCTCCATACTAATAACCTCTAGTTATGGATGTAGTATATCTGAACTCCTCCATGCTAATAACCTCGAGTTATGGATGTAGTACATCTGAACTCCTCCATGCTAATAACCTCTAGTTATGGATGCTAGTACATCTGAACTCCTCCATGCTAATAACCTCGAGTTATGGCTGTAGTACATCTGAACTCCTCCATGCTAATAACCTCTAGTTATGGATGTAGTATATCTGAACTCCTCCATGCTAATAACCTCTAGTTATGGATGTAGTATATCTGAACTCCTCCATGCTAATAACCTCTAGTTATGGATGTAGTATATCTGAACTCCTCCATGCTAATATCCTCTAGTTATGGATGTAGTATATCTGAACTCCTCCATGCTAATAACCGCTAGTTATGGATTTGGTATATCTGAACTCCTCCATGCTAATAACCTCGAGTTATGGATGTAGTATATCTGAACTCCTCCATGCTAATAACCTCTAGTTATGGATGTAGTATATCTGAACTCCTCCATGCTAATAACCTCGAGTTATGGATGTAGTATATCTGAACTCCTCCATGCTAATAACCTCGAGTTATGGATGTAGTACATCTGAACTCCTCCATGCTAATAACCTCTAGTTATGGATGTAGTACATCTGAACTCCTCCATGCTAATAACCTCGAGTTATGGATGTAGTACATCTGAACTCCTCCATGCTAATAACCTCTAGTTATGGATGTAGTATATCTGAACTCCTCCATGCTAATAACCTCTAGTTATGGATGTAGTATATCTGAACTCCTCCATGCTAATAACCTCTAGTTATGGATGTAGTATATCTGAACTCCTCCATGCTAATAACCTCTAGTTATGGATGTCAGTATATCTGAACTCCTCCATGCTAATAACCTCTAGTTATGGATGTAGTATATCTGAACTCCTCCATGCTAATAACCTCCTAGTTATGGATGTAGTATATCTGAACTCCTCCATGCTAATAACCTCTAGTTATGGATGTAGTATATCTGAACTCCTCCATGCTAATAACCTCTCTAGTTATGGATGTAGTATATCTGAACTCCTCCATGCTAATAACCTCGAGTTATGGATGTAGTATATCTGAACTCCTCCATGCTAATAACCTCTAGTTATGGATGTAGTATATCTGAACTCCTCCATGCTAATAACCTCTAGTTATGGATGTAGTACATCTGAACTCCTCCATGCTAATATCCTCTAGTTATGGATGTAGTATATCTGAACTCCTCCATGCTAATAACCTCTAGTTATGGATGTAGTATATCTGAACTCCTCCATGCTAATAACCTCGAGTTATGGATGTAGTATATCTGAACTCCTCCATGCTAATAACCTCTAGTTATGGATGTAGTATATCTGAACTCCTCCATGCTAATAACCTCGAGTTATGGATGTAGTACATCTGAACTCCTCCATGCTAATAACCTCTAGTTATGGATGTAGTACATCTGAACTCCTCCATGCTAATAACCTCCGAGTTATGGCTGTAGTACATCTGAACTCCTCCATGCTAATAACCTCTAGTTATGGATGTAGTATATCTGAACTCCTCCATGCTAATCAACCTCTAGTTATGGATGTATATATCTGAACTCCTCCATGCTAATAACCTCTAGTTATGGATGTAGTATATCTGAACTCCTCCATGCTAATAACCTCTAGTTATGGATGTAGTATATCTGAACTCCCCATGCTAATAACCTCTAGTTATGGATGTAGTATATCTGAACTCCTCCATGCTAATAACCTCTAGTTATGGATGTAGTATATCTGAACTCCTCCATGCTAATAACCTCTAGTTATGGATGTAGTATATCTGAACTCCTCCATGCTAATATCCTCTAGTTATGGATGTAGTATATCTGAACTCCTCCATGCTAATAACCTCTAGTTATGGATGTAGTATATCTGAACTCCTCCATGCTAATAACCTCGAGTTATGGATGTAGTATATCTGAACTCCTCCATGCTAATAACCTCTAGTTATGGGATGTAGTATATCTGAACTCCTCCATGCTAATAACCTCGAGTTATGGATGTAGTATATCTGAACTCCTCCATGCTAATAACCTCGAGTTATGGATGTAGTACATCTGAACTCCTCCATGCTAATAACCTCTAGTTATGGATGTAGTACATCTGAACTCCTCCATGCTAATAACCTCGAGTTATGGATGTAGTACATCTGAACTCCTCCATGCTAATAACCTCTAGTTATGGATGTAGTATATCTGAACTCCTCCATGCTAATAACCTCTGGTTATGGATGTAGTATATCTGAACTCCCTCCATGCTAATAACCTCTAGTTATGGATGTAGTATATCTGAACTCCTCCCATCTAATAACCTCTAGTTATGGATGTAGTATATCTGAACTCCTCCATGCTAATAACCTCTAGTTATGGATGTGGTATATCTGAACTCCATCCATGCTAATAACCTCTAGTTATGGATGTAGTATATCTGAACTCCTCCATGCTAATAACCTCCCCTAGTTATGGATGTAGTATATCTGAACTCCTCCATGCTAATAACCTCTAGTTATGGATGTAGTATATCTGAACTCCTCCATGCTAATAACCTCTAGTTATGGATGTAGTATATCTGAACTCCTCCATGCTAATAACCTCGAGTTATGGATGTAGTATATCTGAACTCCTCCATGCTAATAACCTCTAGTTTGGATGTGCATATCTGAACTCCTCCATGCTAATAACCTCTAGTTATGGATGTAGTATATCTGAACTCCTCCATACTAATAACCTCTAGTTATGAATGTAGTATATCTGAACTCCTCCATGCTACATAACCTCCTAGTTATGGATGTAGTACATCTGAACTCCTCCATGCTAATAACCGCTAGTTATGGATGTATATCTGAACTCCTCCATGCTAATAACCTCTAGTTATGGATGTAGTATATCTGAACTCCTCCATGCTAATAACCTCTAGTTATGGATGTAGTATATCTGAACTCCTCCACAATAACCTCTAGTTATGGATGCTAGTATATCTGAACTCCTCCACGCTAACTAACCTCTAGTTATGGATGTGTATATCTGAACTCCTCCATGCTAATAACCTCTAGTTATGGATGTAGTACATCTGAACTCCTCCATGCTAATAACCTCTAGTTATGGATGTAGTATATCTGAACTCCTCCACTGCTAATAACCTCCTAGTTATGGATTTAGTACATCTGAACTCCCCATGCTAATAACCTCTAGTTATGGATGTAGTATATCTGAACTCCTCCATGCTAATCCTCTAGTTATGGATGTAGTATATCTGAACTCCTCCATGCTAATAACCTCTAGTTATGGATGTAGTATATCTGAACTCCTCCATGCTTAATAACCTCTAGTTATGGATGTAGTATATCTGAACTCCTCCATGCTAATAACCTCTAGTTATGGATGTAGTATATCTGAACTCCTCCATGCTAATAACCTCCTAGTTATGGATGTAGTATATCTAAACTCCTCCATGCTAATAACCTCAGTTATGGATGTAGTATATCTGAACTCCTCCATGCTAATAACCTCTAGTTATGGATGTAGTATATCTGAACTCCTCCATGCTAATAACCTCGAGTTATGGATGTAGTACATCTGAACTCCTCCATGCTAATAACC
Source organism: Coregonus clupeaformis (assembly GCF_020615455.1). Lineage (NCBI taxonomy): Eukaryota > Metazoa > Chordata > Actinopteri > Salmoniformes > Salmonidae > Coregonus > Coregonus clupeaformis. The sequence continues at coordinate 3,183 of NW_025534394.1, read as the reverse complement.
TCAGTTATGGATGTAGTACATCTGAACTCCTCCATGCTACTAACCTCTAGTTATGGATGTAGTACATCTGAACTCCTCCATGCTAATAACCTCGAGTTATGGATGTAGTACATCTCGAACTCCTCCATGCTAATAACCTCTAGTATGGATGTGTATATCTGAACTCCTCCATGCTAATAACCTCTAGTTATGGATGTAGTAGTATCTGAACTCCTCCATGCTATTAACCTCTAGTTATGGATGTCGAGTATATCTGAACTCCTCCATGCTAATAACCTCTAGTTATGGATTTGTATATCTGAACTCCTCCATGCTAATAACCTCTGTTAATGGATGTAGTATATCTGAACTCCTCCATGCTAATAACACTCTAGTTATGGATGTAGTATATCTGAACTCCTCCATGCTAATAACCTCTAGTTATGGATGTAGTATATCTTAACTCCTCCATGCTAATAACCTCCTAGTTATGGATGTAGTATATCTGAACTCCTCCATGCTAATAACCTCTGAGTTATGGATGTAGTATATCTGAACTTCTCCATAACTAATAACCTCTAGTTATGGATGTAGCATATCTGAACTCCTCCATGCTAATAACCTCCTATTTATGGATGTAGTTATCTGAACCCTCCATGCTAATAACCTCTAGTTATGGATGTAGTATATCTGAACTCCTCCATGCTAATAACCTCTAGTTATGGATGTAGTATATCTGAACTCCTCCATGCTACTAACCTCCCCAGTTATGGATGTAGTACATTGAACTCCTCCATACTAATAACCTCTAGTTATGGATGTAGTACATCTGAACTCCTCCATGCTAATAACCTCGATTATGGATGTAGTAGGTATCTGAACTCCTCCAAGCTAATAACCTCTAGTTATGGATGTAGTATATCTGAACTCCTCCATGCTAATAACCTCTAGTTATGGATGTAGTATATCTGAACTCCTCCATCGCTAATAACCTCTAGTTATGGATGTAGTATATCTGAACTCCTCCATGCTAATAACCTCTGGTTTGGATGCATAGTATATCTGAACTCCCATGTTAATAACCTCTAGTTATGGATGTAGTGCATATCTAAACTCCTCCATGCTAATAACCTCTAGTTATGGATGTAGTATATCTGAACTCCTCCATGCTAATAACCTCTAGTTATGGTGTGTACATCTGAACTCCTCCATGCTAATAACCTCTAGTTATGGATGTATATCTGAACTCCTCCATGCTAATAACCACTCGAGTTATGGATGTAGTATATCTGAACTCCTCCATGCTAACCTCTAAAGTTATGGATGTAGTATATCTGAACTCCTCAGCTGCTAATATCCTCTAGTTATGGATGTAGTATATCTGAACTCCTCCATGCTAATAACCTCTGTTATGGATGTAGTATATCTGAACTCCTCCCATGCTAATAACCTCTATTATGGTGACAGTATATCTGAACTCCTCCATGCTAATAACTCTCGAGTTTGGGTGTGTAAATATCTGAACTCCTCCATGCTAATAACCTCCTTTAGTTATGGATGTAGTACAAACGTCTGAACTCACTCCATGCTAATAACCTCTAGTTATGGATGTAGCATATCTGAACTCCTCATCATGCTAATAACCCCGAGTTATGGCTGTAGTACATCTGAACTCCTCCCCATGCTAATAACCTCTAGTTGTGGATGTAGTATATCTGAACTCCTCCATGCTAATAACCTCTAAGTTATGGATGTAGTATATCTGAACTCCTCCATCTAATAACCTCCAGTTGGTGGGATGTTAGTATATCTGAACTCCTCTCATGCTAATAACCTCTAGTTGTGGATGTAGTATATCTGAACTCCTCCATGCTAATATCCTCTAGTTGTGGATGTAGTATATCCGAACTCACTCCATGCTAATAACCGCTAGTTATGGATGTAAGTATATCTGAACTCCTCCGATGCTAATAACCTCGAGTTATGGATGTGGTATCTCTGAACTCCTCCATGCTAATAACCTCTAGTTATGGATGTAGTATATCTGAACTCCTCCATGCTAATAACTCGTGTTATGGATGTAGTACATCTGAACTCCTCCATGCTAATAACCTCCCTAGTTATGGATGTAGTACGCATCTGAACTCCTCCATGCTAATAACCTCCCGAGTTATGGCTGTAGTACATCTGAACTCCTCCATGCTAATAACCTCTAGTTATGGATGTAGTATATCTGAACTCCTCCATGCTAGAATAACCTCTAGTTATGGATTTAGTATATCTAAACTCCTCCATGCTAATAACCTCCCTAGTTATGGATGTAGTATATCTGAACTCCTCCATGCTAATAACCTCTAGTTATGGGATGTAGTATATCTGAACTCCTCCATGCTAATAACCTCTAGTTATGGATGTAGTATATCTGAACTCCTCCATGCTAATAACCTCCCTAGTTATGGATGTAAGTATATCTGAACTCCTCCATGCTAATAACCTTTCTAGTTATGGGATGTAGTATATCTGAACTCCTCCATGCTAATAACCTCTGAAAGTTATGGGGATGTAGTATATCTGAACTCCCTCCCATGCTAACCTCTAGTTATGGATGTAGTGGCATCTGGAACTCCTCCATGCTAACACCTCTAGTTATGGATGTAGTATATCTGAACTCCTCCATGCTAAACCTCTAGTTATGGATGTTAGTATTCTGAACTCCTCCATGCTAATAACCTCTAGTTATGGATGTAGTATCTTTTGAACTCCTCCATCTAATAACCTCCGGGGTTGTGGATGCTTAGGGTATATCTGAACTCCTCCATGCTAATAACCTCTAGTTATGGATGTAGCGTATATCTGAACTCCTCCATGCTAATATCCTCTAGTTATGGATCTGAGTATATCTGAACTCCTCCATACATAATAACCGCTAGTTATGGATTTGTATATCTGAACTCCTCCATGCTAATAACCTCGAGTTATGGATGTAGTATATCTGAACCTCCTCCATGCTGGAATGACCTCTAGTTATGGATGCTTAGTATATCTGAACTCCTCCATATAACCTCGAGTTATGGATGTGTATATCTGAACTCCTCCATCTAATAACCTTTCCGGAGTTATGGATGTAGTACATCTGAAACTCCTCCACTGCTAATAACCTCTAGTTATGGAATGTAGTACATCTGAACTCCTCCATGCTAATAA